>NC_089312.1:6676937-6769437 GCF_036669915.1 Pocillopora verrucosa
GTCCATCCATGTTCATCGGAATTACTGGTCTTGTGATAAACCTAACCTCAGACAAATGCGGTATAAACCAGATATGCCTCGTTCTTAATGCCACGAAGCGAAACAGCTCGTTTTAAAGGCGAATGACTTGAAAGTAAAACTTGTTTGTCAAGCCTTTAGGCAAAACAGCGCTTTACGCCAACAAATGCAGTATGCATGAAATATCGCCCGTTATTTAGGCCATGAAGCCAAACAGCTCATTTCAAGCGCGGACAACGAAAAATACATCTCGCTTTTCTACTTAAACAATGTCAAATGTAGTGTACGTGGGAAATGCCTTTTTTTTTAGGCCATGAAGCAAAGCAGCTCATGTCAAGCGCGAATGCTTGCAGCGACTTACGGCGCTTTACGTAGACAAATGCAGCAAGCGTGGTATATGGCTAAATATGCATCGATTTTAAAGCCATGGAGCGGAACAGCCCATAACAAACGCGAAGGACTTGAAAGATACCTCGTTCTTCAAGCGCGGATGACTTCAAATCTCGTTCTTCAACCCTTAAAGCAAAAATACGCTTTACACAGAAATATGAAGTCCAGTTTACAAGAAATATGCCTCTTTCTTAAAGCCCTGAAGCAAAACAGCCAATTTCAAGCGCGGATGACTTGATTTATATTGCGTTCTTCCAAACATTTAAACAAAACGGCGCTTACCGCAGAAACATTGGATGCAGCTTACGAAAAATATGCCTCGTTTGTAAAGCCATGAAGCAAAAGGACTCACTTCAAGGGCGGATCACGTGAAACAAATGGTATTCCTCGACCCATTAAGCGAAACCGCGTTTCGTACTGGCATGTGCAGTATGCGTGAAATATGCCTTTTTCGCCAGGCAAGGAAACGAAGTTGTTAGATGCTGAATTCGATAGAAGTAAAATCTGTTTTACTATTTCCCTTTTGAGGTGAAAGAAGTTGGTAAACAGAAATATGAAATAACACAATGCCAGTCACAAGAGATCACTCTCTCAAAGTATGTCGGCAGTTTCCTGCATTCCTTATATTTTTATGACAATCGATAAGCCGAGTAGTTCGAGAATCGAAAAGTTGCCGTCGAGTTACTCTTCCGAGTCAGCTAGGTGGAAGGTATTGCATGAAAAAAAAAAAAAAAAAAGAAAAAGAAAAAAAAAGAAAAAAATTGACAAACGTTCCTTTTGTTCATTTGGCCAATTTCACATAATTTTGTCCATTCTACATACGCTACTAGTCTGTTTCAAGAGGGTAAATTTGTCAAAATCATATTGCGGGTATTGGTCTTTTTAACCTCTCGCGATCGCGCCCCTCTTCGTCTCTTCGTCTCTTCGTCTGAATGTTTCATGATATGAAATTAACCCCTCTATAATTATTTCCTCAGACCATAGTGCAAAAGCGTTTGAAAACAGAGTTGAGTTGAAGTAGAGTTTGGTTGTGAGGTGTCTTCAGCCGTCTTGCAGCCGAGGTTTAGTCAAGTAACCATATAGTCAGTGCTTTTTTTCGGTTTATCGAATTGACGATCGCGTCAAATTTATCACTACCCTATATCATTCAAAGGCATCGTTTCATACTGCCTAGAAGCCCAGCGCGTTCGAGATTGCCTTCGTCTGTATATTTTTTTGAACAGACTTTTTACTTCAGTGCAGATCGGTTTTGCCAAGCCAGCACCTTGAGCAAGATTTTATTTCAAAAGTTGTTGAATGAACCATAGCGTTGCGTGAACATTGTGAAAACGCTAAGGAAAGATAAGGCCATGTTAATAAAACTGCCCTATGGATCTGTGATCTGCGTTCTCAGTTTTCGTTTACCCGTCAACATCACTTGGTTGTTTTGGAGAACTAGTGAAGCTGAATGGTGGGAGATCAATGATGTATGGCAACTATATATATCCTTTAGAACTTTTAATAATGAAAAGCCGATTAGTGTAGCCATCTTGAGTGAGAACTTTCCATCTTATCCTATCTTGTCTCTAAACTTGCCCTTCTTTTGGTTTGCGTGACACTTATGCATTCAATTTAGTCGTAAGTGAAGTGATGTGCGTTTTCTCTGGGGAGACCAATTTTTGAGCTTTTAGCGCAAAATCCAATGAATTAGGGTGTAAAAGAACTTTACCCTTTAAAAAACAGCTTGGTTGATACACAGAGTTAGTCGTCCCCCTTCTAACTCTAGTCTATACTTTTTTGATAATTCTATATTCTAGTAGGAATTGACACTTTTTGCGTGCTTTACCAGCTCCATGAATAAATATTCAGTTTAAAATGTATGCAGTTAAAAGGCTGCACGCGCGCAACACGCAAACTGCGTGTCATTACACGCACCTGCAAGTGTGAGTTTGAAAAACGTATAGATTACACAAATCATTTTACTAGCTCAGTATGCAAATTAAACATGTGTACCGAGATAATTGGATTCACAATTATTCCTAAGATTTTTGACGAGCATTGGCATATATAGCGAAAACGAATTTTGGGCGACTTGCCACAATATTTCAAATTTGTCTGATGGATGCTGACATCCTCTCTTAAGAACCCACTCCAGCGTGATCGTAGCAAGGCGGGATGGAAACGATATGTTTGGATGCGAAAGAATCAAATATGTGCGGTGCAAGTATCGGTTCCGGTGGCTAAGGGATGTCTCGAGCGTGCGAGATCTCGGCTGTTGGCAGCTGTTCTGAGGCGTCAGGATGGGGATTTGAGAGTGTTCCGGTACTATGTGATGTTCCACGTCAATGGAATCCATCTGCAGGGATCTTAACCAGTGCCAGCTTTGCACATTCTGAGCTAGAAAGGAGAGGTGGCTCACCTTTTACCCATAAGTTTGAGCTAAGAGTTTTCATAGTTGAATAAGGTTGCCTTGTTGTGGGTGAGATAGTTTATTTCGTCCTTCCTATAGGGATCAACGATTGAGCAATTTCATCTGGCAGTGCGTTGCATGTGGAGGCAGTATGTAACTGCACCATGATTGCTTTGTTTATGTCCTTGATCACACCCAGTTCCAAGGGGCTGGACAATTTACGCCCCAGGGCCGCGCCTCTTGGATTTTGCGAAGTGTTGTAGACAGTTTGA
Source organism: Pocillopora verrucosa (assembly GCF_036669915.1). NCBI lineage: Eukaryota > Metazoa > Cnidaria > Anthozoa > Scleractinia > Pocilloporidae > Pocillopora > Pocillopora verrucosa. Next base: position 6,680,007 of record NC_089312.1, read on the forward strand.
GCATGTACTTCTTGTTTGATATCAACTGTAAAGAGATCAATTTCATGCTCTTCCCCTGAACTGGCATCAAGATGGTGTGCCTGGGGTTTGGTGCCTTAGAGGGTATGGCTCAAGAGGGTGCTCCTATTTGACATGTGCCGGAAAAGTGTCCGATTCTCGCACAGCGCTCCTTATGAGACCATGCCCTTCGTTGTTTTATCTCTGCCGCTCATATTTTGCAGTTTTGACATCAGTCTCTCGTTGTTGATCTCTGATATTAATTGGTCCGCACGCTTATAGCAGTACTGTAGGCTCCTCCTTTGTTTAGCTAATCCGATCCAGGCTGTGACGTATTCTCTATGTTAGAACTCTTTCACTAAGCCTTAAAAATAATAAAGGCGCAGACGGGATTCGAACCCGTGCCTCCCAGATATTAATTAAGTGCGACCATATTATCTCCCAGTCCATGATGATAATATAAATTTCAAAATATTTTGCAAAAAATATTGTTTAGAAGGATAAGCATACGTTTATCTTCTAATCACAGTTTTGCAATTTACCAGAAATGCGATTTCAATCGTTCAAAATCCCATTTTAATTCACGTTTCTTAGAGTTTTTCCCCTTACACAAGACCACATTTTTTGTAGCGACTCATACAGAGGATCTGTTAAATTTTATCGCAACACAACCCAAATCCTCTGACTCCTCCCTTTCGCCAACTCAGGCGATAAATTATGACCAGTGACTAAGGTCTCGAGGGATTTTAAATATATTATTAATCCCACCAGCTTCAAAAAAGGTTCAGAGAGTCGCAGTTTACCGAAAGATGGAGAGTTCAAAATTCAGCCAGTCGAGAGGAAATTTGAAGTCAACAAGTAACAAAATCAACAAATTCCAACCTCTTCCTTCCCACTCCCAACTTCCACTTTAAGAACATATTGTTAGTTCGTAATACTGAGATCAAACTCGAACATCTCACATCGCGTATTTACCAAAACTCGGCTCTAAATTTTAATTGCCCACTGGTCCATGTGGTAAAATTATCCTTTTTTCTAAAACTGAGCGTACGGGTATTTAAACTCAGGGGCCGTTCGACAGCCACAATATGCGAGTAAGAGAGAGTGGCATCAATCGTAGAACCTTCGAGTTAAAACAGATTCAAATATCTTTTTTTATCAGTTACCTAAAGAGAATTTCTTAACTGTTACTGATGACGAATTTCGCCTTCTTAGTATCTATCCCGTTTGCCTATACGAGCACATCCTCATGACTAGTAACGATAATTTATTCTCAGATTTCAAAACACCTGAAAATTTTCACTCGGAAACAACATCAAGAAATTGCGTTGATCAACCTGCAAGCGTTGTAAATTTAAAATTATCTTTTGATTTTTTCTGATTTCTCATCAAAAAGAGACACTTTTGATGAGAAAATAAAAGGTGTATTTCTGGGTTTTTAAAAACGTGTGTATATATATATATATATATATATACACACAAACACAAACCCACATATATAAATATATATATATATATATATGCATGCTCACTAGTTTTTCTAGTTTGAGCACTCTGGCATGGCTTAGATGATCCCACATATGTGAGATCACTTGGGGTGGCTATATGGTCTTACCTCCATCCTAGCATCAGCACTGCACTGATGAGGCCCAGAAGGCCGAAACAGTACTGTCTGCAGTTAGTTATATATATATATATATATATATATATATATATATAAATATAGGGAGTCTGCAGGTCGATTTTCGCGTGAAACAGTAGTGTTCAATACGTTGAAGCAAAGCGGAATAAATATTTTGACTATTGACTATTCTATTTCATGGCGCGTCTTATCATCTAGCTCTCCCTACAACGGCTCCAGTAAAAGATGCAACCTCTGTCTAAAAGAAAAATTCCTGATAATTTACCGACCTGACCTCTCATCACTAAATAAGCGTAACGAACTCGTATCTTCATGCCGACACAGAAACAAAGCATTGCTACGCAACAGCTAAACTTTAAAGTTTTTAAGTTTACCGCGTATTATGTAAATGTTCCTAGTATATACACGATAGTCACATGAATATTCTTTCATTAAACCCCTGAAGGGTGAAGCGACTCATGAAACAGGCTTGTCGGGAAAATGTAGTTGCGTCCTTTTTTCCTCTAAAAATTTATATATATATATATATATATATACACACATATGTAAGCACTATGTTTGCCTAGACGCGAGTTTGCATTAAACAAAGCTAATAAGGGTATGTCATGGTATGCTATGGTCTCCTAAATCGTATCAGTTTTTAATATGCTTCATTTTAAAAAACCCAGAATAGAATAAGGAACCTGGTTTTTACTAACGCAGAATAGAACCTATATGTAGAAACCAGAAATCGCCCTAAACAAATTCAGGCTCGGGCGGGATTTGAGCTTAGGCCTCTCATATATTAATTAAGCGCTTCTACAAACTGAGTTACAAAGCCACTCGTTGAGAGTAAGATAGGTTTTAGAAGAGGAGAGGAAACTGATCCAATTTTTTATGAAATTAATTTCATTTGATCCGCTGAATTACAAATCAAATAAGGCTAGGATACTTGCGAGTGAGCTAAAAGTTTAGCAGTAGTCGAAAAGGAGTCAGAAAAAAAAATTATACGACCATCTAAACTTTCCCTTGCTCACAATATTGTCACACATTTGCTCATTAGGGTATTTTCACAACATATTTTGAATGATATTTTGACCCATACCCAGTTTAATTAACTAACTCTAATTCAGCGAAAAAATGGTTAAAAGGACACAATGACACAGACTCACCTAGGAATTATGATAACCCATAAAGGTGAGATCAAATATTCAGTTATATGTCCATTTCGTAGGTACTTAAATAGAAACCAAATCAAGCAGCTACCACCTGGAATCTTCAATAACAACTCCGAGTTGACTGAACTGTAAGTAGCACATTCATAATTTAATTTTTACTGGATTGTATCGGATAAGACCTTAAAAACCTTGTTATTTACAGTGCTCTCTTGTTAACTCCGGTGATAAGCTCGTCCTTTCACTCTTTGCTCCAGATAGAGTTAGAAAAGTTCTACTACTCCAACTGAGGTTAAAATGGTAGGATTTAAATCCTATATCCCAACTGGCACATTTTCCAAAGCGTAGTTTCAAATGTTACTAAAAATGCAAAAAAAAAAAGAAAAGAAAAGATAAAGGGTAGATATCGTCTTTTTGCCATACATTTCCAATACACAACAATGGCAACGTAGTTTTTCGATGGAATAAGCAGGATTCTATTCGTAACACCTTCCAACAAATGCAAGATACGTTTGACGCCAAAGAGTACCGGAAGTCAGATAAAAAGCAGAGAGGGCAGAAATGTTCTTCGATGGTATTCACCGATACCTATTCGTCGAATGGAATTCAATGGGGTCAATGGGAATCCAGCGGAGTCCATCCATGTTCATCGGAATTACTGGTCTTGTGATAAACCTAACCTCAGACAAATGCGGTATAAACCAGATATGCCTCGTTCTTAATGCCACGAAGCGAAACAGCTCGTTTTAAAGGCGAATGACTTGAAAGTAAAACTTGTTTGTCAAGCCTTTAGGCAAAACAGCGCTTTACGCCAACAAATGCAGTATGCATGAAATATTGCCCGTTCTTTAGGCCATGAAGCTAAAAAGCTCATTTCAAGCGCGGACAACGAAAAATACATCTCGCTTTTCTACTTAAACAATGTCAAATGTAGTGTACGTGGGAAATGCCTCGTTTTTTAGGCCATGAACAAAGCAGCTCATATCAAGCGCGAATGACTTGCAGCGACTTACGGCGCTTTACGTAGACAAATGCAGCAAGCGTGGTAGTTGGCTAAATATGCATCGATTTTAAAGCCATGGAGCGGAACAGCCCATAACAAACGCGAAGGACTTGAAATATACCTCGTTCTTCAAGCGCGGATGACTTCAAATCTCGTTCTTCAACCCTTAAAGCAAAAATACGCTTTACACAGAAATATAAAGTCCAGTATACGGGAAATATGCCTCTTTCTTAAAGCCCTGAAGCAAAGCAGCCAATTTCAAGCGCGGATGACTTGATTTATATTGCGTTCTTCCAAACATTTAAACAAAACGGCGCTTACCGCAGAAACATTGGATGCAGCTTACGAAACATATGCCTCGTTTGTAAAGCCATGAAGAAAAAGGACTCACTTCAAGGGCGGATCACGTGAAACAAATGGTATTCCTCGACCCATTAAGCGAAACCGCGTTTCGTACTGGCATGTGCAGTATGCGTGAAATATGCCTTTTTCGCCAGGCAAGGAAACGAAGTTGTTAGATGCTGAATTCGATAGAAGTAAAATCTGTTTTACTATTTCCCTTTTGAGGTGAACGAAGTTGGTAAACAGAAATATGAAATAACACAATGCCAGTCACAAGAGATCACTCTCTCAAAGTATGTCGGCAGTTTCCTGCATTCCTTATATTTTTATGACAATCGATATGCCGAGTAGTTCGAGAATTGAAAAGTTGCCGTCGAGTTACTCTTCCGAGTCAGCTAGGTGGAAGGTATTGCATAAAAAAAAAAGGAAGAAAAAGAAAAAAAAAAATTGAAAAACGTTCCTTTTGTTCATTTGGCCAATTTCACATAATTTTGTCCATTCTACATACGCTACTAGTCTGTTTCAAGAGGGTAAATTTGTCAAAATCATATTGCGGGTATTGGTCTTTTTAACCTCTCGCGATCGCACCCTCTTCGTCTGAATGTTTCATGATATGAAATTAACCCCTCTATAATTATTTCCTCAGACCATAATGCAAAAGCGTTTGAAAACAGAGTTGAGTTGAAGTAGAGTTTGGTTGTGAGGTGTCTTCAGCCGTCTTGCAGCCGAGGTTTAGTCAAGTAACCATATAGTCAGTGCTTTTTTTTCGGTTTATCGATTTGACGATCGCGTCAAATTTATCACTACCCTATATCATTCAAAGGCATCGTTTCATACTGCCTAGAAGCCCAGCGCGTTCGAGATTGCCTTCGTCTGTATATTTTTTTGAACAGACTTTTTACTTCAGTGCAGATCGGTTTTGCCAAGCCAGCACCTTGAGTAAGATTTTATTTCAAAAGTTGTTGAATGAACCATAGCGTTGCGTGAACATTGTGAAAACTCTAAGGAAAGAAAAGGCCATGTTAATAAAATTGCCCTGTGGATCTGTGATCTGCGTTGTCAGTTTTCGTTTACCCGTCAACATCGCTTGGTTATTTTGGAAAACTAGTGAAGCTGAATGGTGGGAGATCAATGATGTATGGCAACTATATATATCCTTTAGAACTTTTGATAATGAAAAACTGATTAGTGTAGCCATCTTGAGTGAGAACTTTCCATCTTATCCTATCTTGTCTCTAAACTTGCCCTTTTTTTGGTTTGCGTGACACTTATGCATTCATTTTAGTCGTAAGTGAAGTGATGTGCGTTTTCTCTGGGGAGACCGATTTTTGAGCTTTTAGCGCAAAATCCAATGAATTAGGGTGTAAAATAACTTTAACCTTTAAAAAACAGCTTGGTTAATACACAGAGTTAGTCGTCCCCCCTTCTAACTCTAGTCTATACTTTTTTGATAATGCTATATTCTAGTAGGAATTGACACTTTTTGCGTGCTTTACCAGCTCCATTTACCAGTTTTTCGGGCACGTATTTTGTTTGCACATTTCTCTCTTATTTTAATATTAGATAGGCTAGACTATAACTAAAATCACTGGATACTTTTTTTGGCAAAATGTCTTTTTATTTCAGAGAAAAATACAAATAAAAAAATTTCGTTAAAATCGTCATTTTTAGCAGCAAATTGTTGCACACGTTTGAGGGCTTCGCATTCAAAAACGAATCACAATCTCGTCTTTTTAACACTCAAATCTTCTTTTTCAACCTCATAAGACCTCACAAAACGATTTTTGTAAACACTGCGTTCCTCTTTGCGTGTAAAATAATTTAATTTCGAAAGCATACATTTCTCTTCAGTAAAAGTACTTTGTGAGTAAAGTTAATTTTTAGCATGTGCTAAACCTTCAAATGGATCAAGCTTTGGGCGGTAGAATTACGAAAAGATGTTCTCAATATTACTATAAAAATTTCTTTGGGCAGAATGATTGAGAGCGATACGAAAGCTTTTCAAAGTCCGTTAAAATGCAGTTATTTGACCTTTCGCGGTCAACATTCCAGTTGCGAGTCACACACCTACTTTAATATGATTCAACCCATATGAGGCCGGAAAATGTAAATGGGTACACATTTAATTTCCAAATGCTCTAACCTCATTTGCCGTAGACGAAAGATCCAAAGACCATTTTACTTTAGTTATCTTGTCGCTCCTCGTATTTATAACATCCGATGAAACTGCCTGTCAATCTGCAAATTGTCACTAACCTTCGTTGTAAAACGTTTGACATCTTTCTGCACTGTGGTATCTTATCCAGCGGTTCAGTTGACTGTGAGTGTTGTTCGGTTTGTGGTGCAGTAGATCTGATGGATGCTTTTAAAAGTGGCACTACACTTATGTTGCAGTCAACGTAGTTCTGTATACGGAGAGTCGTCACGCAATGCAAATCATACAATGGAAAGTTATTTTTTAGGGGGTAGGGGAAGGGGAAAGTAAAAAAAAGACGTCACTCTGCTGCAAAGCTTTTTTGTTGTTGTGAACATCGAAATCTCTTACATGTAAGTCGCGGAGATCGGGCCTTTGGCTAATACTCGTTGGAAAGCTAAATTTAGTACCTGCTAATAATAGTAAGCCCAGGTAAACAAAACCTGGTTTATGGTAATTACACGATGCCTATTGTTCGCTTAGAGGCGGGGCTTCGGACTTTGTTTTTCACAAATACACTTACTTACACAGTCGACTTTGTTACATAAAAAATGGAAGGTTGTTGTTCGTTCAAGTTGCTTATTGGCGGAGTTTGTGGTTACAACACTAGAGATCGAATGCGTGAAACGGAAATTGTTCCTTTACTTTCATGCACCAATAATATCGCAAGTCATGAGTCGGCTTTCAAATGTACCGGTCCTGAAGATGAGATCGACCGTATTTTGTGCCGAGCGCACATGTGTCGGCCCCTCTGTAGTTTATGGTTTTATGGTAGTTGGGTCTGTTAACAGCGGTTAATAATACCACTCCCTTATGCAAGCCCCACCCATTGGCCACGGAGCATAGCACCCCAGCCTCACATAAGCCACACATCCCCACCACTGCGTTTTGTAGCACGGTGTTTTAAAAATGTACTAAAGGTTCTCTTTCATGCTATTAGGGTATTCCTTGCAATTTACTCAAAGGGCGTACATGTTTGTTGTCAACTCAGTTTAGCATTGAATGAGACTGTCGGATGTAATTTTTTAGTGCAATGTAAACTGAGCAATACTCGCAGTCAACTGAACCGTTGAATAAGATGCCACAGTGAAGAAAGATATCGAACGTTTGACAACAAGATGGTGTTCGACAGAGTTGGTGGTTTCATCGGACGTTATCACTTATACAGACCTAAATACGACAAACGACGAGAGAATCACACTAAAATGGTCTCTGGATCGGTCTTCTGCAGCAAATGAGGTTAGAGCATTTGGAAATATCTTTCTTTATTGTTTTTTTAGAGGGCACGGTAACAAATCCTGCAATCTGATTGGTTCTTTACCCGGTCAGTATTTTCCTATCTCTGCCCACGGGCCACGGTAACGCGTTCGCGAGTCGTCGAGTACATCCCAACTTTCGTTGTCATTTTTCATAAATATATCTCGTTTTCCGGCTGGGCAGTATTTTTAAACAAACACGTCGGTCACTACCTCAAGCCGATAAATAACTTATGAATCCTCTCTTTCCTCTCTCTCAAATCACTTTGGTTGACAGAAAAATATTGGTTTCAGAATGAATTTGTATAAACAACAGTGTAATTACGTTGGTTGATAAGCGGCCTAAAAACCGTCTGCAATTAATTTTAATCGTTCACAAAAAGTACCCAGAAAGTTAAAACGTGAGGTATTTGGTTACAGTTAAACTGAACGATGGAATTTTCATTCATTTAATATCTGAATTTTCTCGAGCAATTTTTTCGTAGTGAAAGAGTGAGCGAAGTTTTAATTTAAGTTTTACGACAAATATACGCTCCCGGTGAGTCTTTCCAATTCCGTTCAATTTGGACATTTGTACCGCAAATTGCACAAGAGAAACTGAAGGAATTTTTTGAGAAAAGGTCGCATTAAATTCCCTTGTGTCTCGTTGGAGTGTGCCGTTCGAATTTAGTTTTTGTGAAGGAAAGACCAGATTTACCCACGCCATTGCAGCAAGCAAACGAGCAAACTCTCACAACTTCAAAATATAAAAATTGAATTTACTCACAATTATTTTCCTCGCCGTTTCCTTAATGAACAGAGGTAAATCTTCGTACATGAATGAATCGTCAATCAGAGTGAATAATACTTTCCGTTAGATCATTGACTGTTTTTGAAGAAAACATTGTCGTGACAGTCCTTGCCAAACTAGTTCCGTTGTTTTTCAAATCTTCTTGCTCTTTTTTTATTCTTACGCGATCTCTAATTGAGAGGTGTCAGATTGTGACAGATACTTGTAAAAATAATGTTTCAAAGTTTGTTTGGAAGCCTTTTAAATCACCTTCATCGTTTCGGAAATGAAAATGTTTCGCTGAGGCATCTCTCTTTAATTTGCATCACCTCTACTCTAACTACCATTTACTCGCTCAAAAATTGTTCAGTTTATAGAAGATCTTGCCGTGTTTACAGCCCTAAATCATTCGGGTTCTTTCGGAAAGAATTTCGTCAAGTTTAAAAACAATAAATATGTTATTTACCGGCTAAGGGTCAGTCCGTATGGTGAAAAACTGTGACCTCAGTCTTGAAAACGCTGCCCTCGGCCTACGGCCTCGGGCAGTATTTTCAAGACCTCGGTCTCAGTTTTTCACCATACGGACCGACCCTTAGCCGGCAAATAACATATATATATATACATTTTTAGGCCTCACATGGGTTGAAACATATTAAAATATGTGTGACTCGCGACTGGAATGTTGACCGCAAAAGGTCAAATAATTGCATTTTAACGGACTTTGAAAAGCTTTTGTATCGCTCTCAATCATTTGCCCAAAAAAATTTTTACAGTAATATTGAGAACATCTTTTCGAAATTCAATCACCAAAAGCTTAATCCATTTGAAGGTTTAAGACATGGTGAAAATTAATTTTATTCACGAAGTATTTTTACTGAAGAGAAATGTATGCTTTCGAAATTAAATTATTTTAAGCGCAAAGAAGAGCGCAATGTTTACAAAAATCATTTTGTGAGGTCTTATGAGATCGAAAAAGAATATTTGAGTGTTTAAAAGACTAGATGGTGATTCATTTTTCACGCGAAGCCCTCTAACTCGTGCAATAATTTGCTGCTAAAAATGACGATTTTAACGGAATTTCGTTCTTTGTATTTTTCTCTGAAATAAAAAGATATTTTGCCAAAAAAAGTATCCAGTGATTTTATTTATAGTCTAGCCTATCTATCATTAAAATAAGAAAGAAATCGAATTTTCCACCCTTGCCGCGATATGTTTGATTCTTACAGACAAACGCTCTTAAAATTGTTAAACCTGAGGTGGCAGGATTCAAATCCTATATCCCAACTGTTCAAATGATAATAGAAATCCTATTGGGATTATTATAAATCCCTCTGTTTAAAAAGGAAATGGTAAGACGGATGCCAATTACGTTATGTTCATCTAATTTTGTACGACCATATCATCACCCAAACCGAAGTCATACTAACAATCTCAAAATATTTTTAACAAGTTTACTTTCCTTATTAAGTCACAGTTTTATAGTTAACCAAAAATCCGATTTCAATCGTTTCTAATACCATTTAAATTCACCTTTAACGGAGCCTTTCCCCTAACGCAAGCAATCATTAGAAAAAAGATAATCAATTCGGAATTTTTTTCATACAATGAATGCTCTAAATAAACATTCTCACCTCCCCCTCCCACTTTGAGGACACTTGGTAAGGTCAGACAGCGATATTTTGTTTATTACACTTCAATCATTTACAAACAGTATATTGTCAAAACAAAGGTTCTCTTCTTTGCGCAAATTTAAGCTGTGTATTTGTAAAAAATAATAATTTCTTTGGAGTTGCCGATGTAAAATTAAAAAAAAAAAGCATTGATCGTCGCAGGCGAGCTGCAATTTTACCAATAGCAGAAAAGAAGACAGAGAAAAATTCAGGCTCGTGACGGGATTTGAACCCAGGCCGCTCGGAACACTACTGCCAACTGAGCCACACAAATAAACGTCAACTCTCCCGCCCTTATGCCTATTTACTTTGATAGGACACTCCATAGCCCTTTAATTTTTGCTTCAGTTATATTCTGATCATTGTCCTTCAAAGATTTTTTTAAGTGCGTATAACAAAACATTTAAAAAAATTTATTGTCGAAGCGAAGGCTCATTTTTCTACGCGACTTTTCGATATGAATTTGTAACGAAATAAGTTTCTTTTGAATTATGGATTAGACATGATGTAGACATGATCCTCGCCGACTGCAGAAAAGTTGACTGTAAAAAACAAATTAAGGCTCGGACGGGATTCGAACCCATGCCACCCAGATACTAGATTGGGCGATGCTACAAACTGAGCTTCAAAGCCACACGTTATGATTGAGGAAAATTTTGGAAGAACTTATGCATTTTGCAATGAGATAAATCAAATAGACCCATGACAAACGCAGGTGAGCTAAAATTTTGGCAATTACAGAACAGTCCGGAAAAAAAGGAGAAAAAGGCTCGTTCTTTGACCTCAGTAAGAGTTACCTCGCTCCCAACGTGGGAGGAGTCGAAGAATCTGGAAACAATTTTGCTTTTATTATTATTTTTTTATTTTTATTTTTCAACACTTTAGGTGTATTAAAAGGTGTTCGAGTTTATTTATTTGATAAAAATTTCCCTACGGAACTGTGATCTGCGTTCTCATTTTTCGTTTACCCGCCAAAGTTGCTAGGTTATTTTGGAAAACTAATGAAGCTGAATAGTGAGAGATCAGAGATGTCTATAACGTATTGAATAGCAACTATAATTATGTATCCTCTGGAAATTTTCATAATGAAAAGCCGATTGAGGTTGCGGTCTCGAGTAAGAACTTTGCACCTTATGCTACCTTGTCTCTCCCACTAATGCATTCACAAAAAGCATTGAATTGCGGTGTGAAATAATTCTATCCTTAAAAAGAAAACAGCTTGGTTTAAAAAGAGTTAGTAGTCACCTCTTCTAAATCTGGCTTCTACTTTTGTGGTAATTCCATATTCGAGTAAAACGCGATCAAAAATTGACACGTTTAGCGTGCTCTATTAGCTATTAGTTAAAAATGCATGCAGATGAAAGACTGCATGCGCGCAACACGGAAACTACGTGTCCTACACGCACTTGCAAGTCTGACTGTGAGATGCGTGTAAATTACTCGAATTAAGTCAACTACATCTCATTAAATGTGTTGACTCAGACAATTAGCTTCAAAATTATTCGTAAGATTTTTGACCAGCATCAGCCAGTAACTGCACTTTGCTGGGTTTCTTATTAATGAAAAATGCGAGTATCAAAATATTTACTTGCACTGCTTCCGCTTTTCTTCAAACAGTTTCTTCCAATTGCCACGAGTTCACTTGAATTTTTGAATTTAATGATCATAAAATGAAGTTTTTGAAGTAAAAGCAAACCAAAATTGTAAAGTGCCCCACCCATCACAACCATTAAACAAATCGCACAATATTGTGAGTCGCCGGGCTTCCCGTTTCATTGGTATGCACCACTTGTAGTTACTTAACATATTTTTAATGTCAGATTAAGTGCGCCAGACCAATTGAAGAAAAGTTGACTAAAACAAAAAATTCAGGCTCGGACGAGATTCGAACCAATGCCATTTCAAGACTAATAGTGGAACAAAATATACCTAATTTTCTGTTTTGTTTTTCTTGGACCTTAGCACTAAGAAAACAAATAATAGATGCGGACTTTTTTTGCCGTACATTTCCAATACGCATCGTTAGATTCCCATGGGAAACGTAGTTTTCCGATAAAACAGGCAGAATTATATTCTTAAAGCCATAAAGCGAAACAGCTTAAGCAAATGAAGCAAGCGTGGTGCATGGCTAAATATGCCTCGTTTTTTTTAAGCCATGGAGCGGAACAGCCCATATCAAACGCGAATGACTTGAAAGATATCTCGTTCTTCAGACACGGAATGCTTCAAATATCGTTTTTCAAGCCTTAAAAAAAAACTTAACACAAAAATATGAAGTACAGTATACGGGATATATGCCTCGTTCTTAAAGTCCTGAACCATTAAACAGCCCATTTCAAGCGCGAATGACTTAAAAGATGCTTCGTTCTTCAAGCGCGGAATACTTCAAATCTCGTTCTTTAAGCCTTAAAAAAAAAACACACTTAACACAGAAATATGAAGTACAGTATACGGGAAATATGCCTCGTTCTGAAAGCCCTGACGGAAAACAGCCCATAAACAGAAATATGAAATTGTACAAAGTCAGTTACCAGAGATCACTCTCTCAAATTATGTCTTCATTTTCCTGCATTTCTTTTATTTTACTGACAATCGACATGTCGAGTAGTTCGAGAATTGAATAGTTTCCGTCGAGTTACTCTTCCGAGTCAGCTGAGTGAAAGTTATTGCATAAAAAAAATAAATAAATAAAATAAAAACGTTCATTTTCTTCATTTGGTCAATTTCACAGAATTCCGTCCATTCTGCATACGCTACTAGTCTGTTTCAAGAGGGGAAATTTGTCAAAATCGTATTGCGTCTTTTTAACCTCTCGAGTTCGCGCCCCTTTACGTCCTGGCTTTGTTTCGGTTATTTATCTCCTCTGAATGTTTCATGATAAGAAACTGACTCCTTTATAATTATTTCCTTAAACCATACGATAAAAAAGGCGTTGGAACACAGAGTTGAGTTGAAATAGAGTTTGCTTGTGCGGTCTTGCAGCCGAGTTTTAGTCAAGTAACCATTAAATCAGTACCTTTTTTTCGGTTTATCGAATTGACGATCGCGTCAAATTTATCACTACCCTACATCACTCAAGGGCATCGTTTCATACTTCCCAGAAGCCCAGCGCGTTCGGGATTGCCTTCGTCTGTATTTTTCTGAACAGACTTCTTATTTCAGTGCAGATCGGTTTTGCGCACTGGAGTAAATTAGTAAGTTAAAGGGAAGGATAGACCTCAAAAATTGAGAATACTAATAAAAAGGATTGGAAAAATTGTTATAAGGTAAGCCCTGAAAATGTTTGTCATTAGTGCCCGATGATTTCCGAGGGTAAAGATCAGAATTCAGATTCCGATTTCACGTTTGGATAAAGGAGAGAAAGGAACAAATTTAGCTCAAGAATTTGGCATCAGCAAGTAGCAGATCTCAGACGTATGTGAGAACAAAAACAAGATCCTAAAATTTATTTACAGCATCGAGACAAGCGAAGGATTAATTTAAAACGAATCATTAATATTCATATTTTCGATTATCCGGAATCTCGATTATCCGGACTATTTACCGAGGTCCCGACGAGTCCGGATAATCGAGGTTCGACTGTATTCAACAACGATCCACCAGTGCATGTCAGTTCACAAGTAGACCTCTATGCTGATGATTACTTGAACTTAAAATTTCACTAAATATCTCCGCAAATGAAATATGTCACTGGGCCGACTCAAATAAACTCCCAATCAACAAGTCAAAGGCTAAAGTCTTAACGATCACCAGAAAGTGCCTGGTGTCTAACATCAATGATGAACTTGTTGTCCACTCCAACTTGTTGTCGCAACACGCAAACTGCGTTCGTTTTTTACACGCAATTGCACGTCTGACTGTGAGATGCGTGTAATTTACACGAAATCAGGCAATTACAATTCATTAAATGTTTTAACAGAGACAATTAGAAGGAAAATTATTTGTAACATTTTTGACGAGCATCAGCCAGTAATACAACTGCACTTTGTTGGGTTTCTTATTAATGAAAATGCGAGTGTAAAGTTGGCCGGTACCAGTTTCCTCGCGGGGGAGTTGGTCACTCTCATGCGTCACGCGCGAGAGAAACGCGTGAAGGAAGCGCGAGATTTGAAAGGCGAAAAATTCAAAACAAACATGGCGGCGTGAGGCTTTCTTCGGTCTACGTATTTCTCGTCTTATTTTGTAAGAAGTTTGCCCACCAGAGTGTATTTGATGTATTCAACGGCCACTACGTATGCAGGAGACAGACACGAAAATAAAGAAGATGATTCTCGGCGACACAAAGGTTGCTTCGCATCGAAACGAAAAATCCAATCGATACGAAATCTCGTGACAGCGAAAAAAGAGAGAACTCAAGTGATAGAAAATCTGCCAGAAGAAGAGAAAGACCGCGAACCTCCAAGGAAAATAAAACGAGGTCACAACAGGTAAGTTATGTGTTACATCGCTGTTGCATTTTGGCTGGTTCGACTGAGATTTGTTAAGTTTTCTTCTTTCCTTTTCTTCTTTTGATTCTTGATAATCAAATACCCGAAATCAAATAGCTAAGCAAAAATTTTTATCATTACAGCACACTAAATATGAGGCTGATGTTTGTGGTACAAGACTGATTGAACTTCCAGTTCTTCGAAATGAGTTGAAATCTTGCTCAAGCTGCAAAAGAGGTAAGTTCCTGTAGGAGCCTTAAGAAATATTTTTCTCAAAAAGAAAAAAAAAGGAGACACACAAAACAAAATAAGTCGGTAAAAATAATAGATCTTTTTATAAATCTCATATGAGTATATTAAAATATTTGTCTCTGGTATTGTTGTGTAAGGTGGGTAAAATAATTTTTAGGTAAAATAAAATATTTTAAAATATTACAAGTATTAACACAGTGCAGGAAACTTTTTTTAGCTATTGAGTATGGGCATTTAGACAGGCTCAAATATGACTTTTCTTGCTGGTCAAATTTCAGAGTACAATATCTTACCTCCTGTCATCTTGAACTTCCACTCTTAAATTGTTTGCTTTCCTCAAACTATTTGCTTCTATGCATAAATAAATGACTTTGATCACTAGGCCATTTATTGCACCCACAGGTCCATTATCCCTTACAAACATTATGGAAGAAAAACAAAGTGGTCTCAGTAGTATCTTCAGCATCAAATGCAGCTTCTGTAGTCATGTAAATGAAGTAAAATCCTCTGCTGAACACAGAGCTGGAAGCCGTGGTCCTCTTGTTAACGATATCAACACAAGGGCAGTATTGGGATCCCTCCATGCTGGCATGGGGAATACCCACCTAAATAATTTACTCTCTAGAATGTACCAACAAAGAATCTTAACCTGTTTAAAAGAAGGGAAAGAGAAGTTGGAAATGCCCTAGAGAAGGTTGCTACAGACAGCTGTAAATTTAAATTAAATTTAGAAAAAAAATTGCCGAGAAATCTTCTGGTCTATCTGCAGACCATCTCCTTGGAGTAGCTGTCTCCTATGATATGGATTGGCAAAAAAAGGGGAAGGGGACACAACTCTGCGACTGGTCATGGGGCTGCCATGGGTCTCGCTGCTGGAAAAGTTGTGGGTTATTCCACAAGATGCAAGATGTGTCGAGTATGCAGCCATAACAAATTAACTGGAAAGAAAAAAAGCATGATTGTTGAAATAATGACTATGGTCATCAAAATTAATGGAAGAGATGTTGCCTGTGAACTGTGGAGAAAAGCTCCTCAATCTGGAGTCAAATTTTCTATTTATGTAGGGGATGATGACTCAACAACTCTTGCAGACATAAAGAACAAAGTCCCTTATGGTGTTGAGAAATGGTCCGATGTTGGTCATGCCAAGAAATCCCTCAATACCAGATTATACAATCTTAAGAGACTGTTTCAAAGGATTGAATCGCTCAATTCTCAGTTCAAAGGTTATAAATTACATCACTGAGTGCTTTAGTTTTAGTGTCAGCCAAATGTGGGAGATCCTGAATCTTTAAAGCAAGGTCTCAAAATCATTATTCCCCATGCCTTTGGGGAGCATACTTGTTGTAATGTTTCATGGTGTGGTTTAAACCAAAATCCTGTTGCCTACAAACATACAGACTTGCCAAATGGCAAAGATCTCTTTGGAGATTCCCTAAAACTAGCCTTAAGTGACATTCTGGATGAATATTCTACTGACATTGTAGTGAACAAACTGACCCCACGTGCTAATTCACAGAGAAATGAAAGTCTTAATAGCACCATTGGTTCTTAGAACTCCAAAACTCGTTTTTTATGGAGGCAGTGAAAGTAATGATTTTTGAGTAGCATGTGGGGTGGCACAAACCAATATTGGATACAACCACATTGGAAAAACATTAGAGATTCTTAATATTGAGCTTGGTTCTCTCTATGAGAGACATGCTAAAACAATAGACAAGAAGGTTTTATATGACAAACAACAAAAAGAAAAAAAGAAATTCAAGAGAAGGCGTAACCAGTTATCTTAACAAAAAACCTCGCAAACACTCAGGAGGGAAGTCAGTGAAGGGGTCACCTATGAGTCCTCAGCAGGTCTAGATTTGGACCCAACAAATCATCAAACAGTGTCACAAAATGTATTTGAAATGCCTACAAAAATATCACTCACTGAGCTAAAAGGATAAATGAAAAAAATAACACCACCCTACACTATAAGGCCAAAGATTGTGCACTTACAATATGATTCAAAACAGAAATATCAATTCGTTATCTTTGACACATAAAAGACTTGCACAGGGAAGCTAGCTGAGATGTGCAAACTGTCTGCTGTAAGTGGAAATGGGAAACATGAATTCTCCACTTACATTCTCCCAAAAGCAACATAAGTTACAGTACCTACCTTGTCCATGGTATGACCATAAAGACCATAAAAGGAGTAAGGACATTGTGCCAAGGAAACATTCCTGTCGAAAGTATAACCATAGAGGAAGCACTTGGTGACTTCTGACTCTTATAACTAAAGTCAAGTCTTCTGAGCGACATGAAAATCAAATAACTGTTTTAATTGGTCATTATTTGGCAACATTCGAGGTCCCTACTCTCCTAAGAAATAGTGATGAAAACTTCAAGGATGGCATTACTGACATGAATGTCTACTTTGCGGATAGTCTACATCTGATGAAAAAACTGATTAAAAACAAACATAAAGCACTTGAGCTCGATTCTAGTGGATACTGCAAACCAAACCAAAGAAACTTTTACAACCACTTGTTCAAGGAACAATTTGACGCCCATGATGCTTTAGAAAATGTCAGGGCGCTGAGAAAAATTCTTTTTGGATCGTCATTAAGCCTCTCCAGGAAAAACATCGTTGAGAATTCCAGTATCATCAGTGCTCCCCACGGAGTGGCAAACATGCTCTACCTAGATCAACGCCACGAACTTCTTCTAACATTCAGTGACAACTTGTTCAACGTAACCGACACCGGACCAATTAAAAGATCAATGGCACAAAACATCGCTGACAGTGATCTCTCTTACGATGACCTTCACAAACTGTACACAAGGTTTGGTATAAGAGGACTAGTCGCCATATTGTCTAATCCACCAACAACTTCATCGGCGAAGACAACACGAGTCACACGGACGAAGAGGATATTGGCCGCCATAGTTAGACACTTCGAATAAAACAGGAACGAAGAATAAGGAGAGATGCCCGAAAAAATCTCAGGCATAACGTTTTACCTATTAGAAGACTCACAATCTCTAAACAAACATTCCGATCGAAGCGACAACCAACACGTGTTTTCCATTTCAAACTTTCGCTCGTTGTTTTTCAATAAAAATATGGCTAAAATAGTCAGAAGCTGGAAGTACATCTTTCAAGGTGGGCCCGGAGGGCTGTCTTTAACGGCTGCTAAATGACGTTCTGAGCAGTAAACGTTTCTGAACATCAGATCGGATGCAGTAGGAGCTCGCGCGAGCACACGCAATTGTCAGCGGTAGCCGTAACAGATCATGAACAACTGTCGATATAATGGATCCGGATTTTTAAATGCGCGAGAACGTGCGTGGGAATCGCTAGACTCACGAAAGCTCTTGCATGAAAAAAAGTCCGGTGACCCCTTCTTTTTAATGTTCCAATATAATAATAACATTGAAAGGAATCATCAGAAAAAAATTGGGAAATTATACGGAAGGACATTTGCGATGCGTGAAAATTGCCTTTTTCTAAATTCTCTGAAATTCCGCTCCGTATAATTTTTTTAAAGTCTTTGTGCATTTTCCTTTTCAAGTGCCAAAAGCGGTCACTAAGAAAAATCACAGGGTCGCCGAGTTAGTTTTCAAATTATTTGAGCCATAAGCTAAACTAGGCGTCTGAATAGTCCTATGAAAGTGTTGCCATGGAAACTGCTGGTGACGAAATAACACCTATTTTTGGATAACCGATGGTTATATACTTCAACCCTGTAAAAGTGTTCAACTGGCCTTGGTTAGTCTTTTTGTTATATTCTTTCAAAGCTACAAACCATCAAAAAGATGAAAACTGGTACCAGCCACCTTAACTTGCACTGCTTCCGCTTTTCTTCAAACAGTTTCTTCCGATTGCCACGAGTTCACTTGAAGTTTTGAATTTAATGATTGTTCGGAAGTGATAACGAAAATATCCTTAAAAAGCAGGCACGTTTAATCGGTTAAAAGACGGTAAAACTGAAAAAAAATGCGAATAAAACTGAAAAATACACACGCGAGAAATCGTGCGCGTAACTTGCGTACGAACTAGTAAAATTTAAATGTCTCAGCGCGCGCGCGCGCTAACCGCACGACACGCCAATCCCGTACTTTCTTCTTAGCATTTCCCCCTCCCAACACTGGGAGGTAGTCCTAGTGTGTTCCTAAATAAGTGATTAAAAATTAATTCCAAGCGGAATCAGTTTATTAATTCGTCTCAAGACAGTTTTGACGCCACACGCAACTTTAGCAACACGGGTGTGACCATCACGTCCAGGATAACTTTCAACAATTCGTTCTAACGGCCAACGTCCTCTTGGAGTATCGGGCTGAATCACAAGAACTACATCTCCAACTTTTAGGTCTCGGAATTCTGAAGTCCACTTCGGTCGGCTGTTAGGGGCAGGAGTACATTCCTTGAGCCATCTCCTTCACACTCCTGAAATAATGCCCTGGACCCGTTCGCCATCGTTGACGCGGATGCAAAGGAGTGGTTTCAACGGACTGAGGCACGAACTGTCCCCCCATTTGGCCCTGAAAGAAATGGTTAGGGGTCAATGGAACATCTTCTCGTGGATCTGAACTCTGATAAGTCAACGGACGGGAAATTAAGAAGGGATTCTACCCCAGCGAACACAGTGATCAGCTCCTCATCGTTTACATGTTTACACCAGTTTCTTCCGATTGCCACAAGTTCACTTGAAGTTTTGAATTTAATGATCATAGAGTGGAGTTTTTGAAGTAAAAGCAAACCAAAATTGTAAAGTGCCCCACCCATCACAATCATTAAACAACTCGCACATATTGTGAGTCGCCAGGCTTCCCGTTTCATTGGTATGCACCACTTGCAGTTACTCATCAGCATACTTTTAATATCAGACTAAGCGTGCCAAACCACAATTCTCTAATTGTACTAAGCGTTTAAATATCTTTTCAAAGTTTGCAATCGAAAAACTCTGACAGACATTTCCAGGACAGAAAAGATCAGCCATACAAGGAGGAAAACAGAATCCTCTTGCCTCTCCAATGGGAAAACAACGAGAAAACTATATCTATAACAACAACATAAACAGCACAGCAAGACGTTGAATGATCACCTAAATTATCGCTCTATTTTTCTATTTGGCGTCGTTGAGTACTTAACATGTTGTAGTCATCTAATCTTTAATAAATTTCAAAATTAAGTCGCGGAAGCCTGAATGGTAAGCTTTTAAAAATGTACTTAGTTTTGGATAACCTGGACCGATCTCTAATTCGTAGAAAAATAAACGTTTTAGTCGCTCATCGATACACTTAAAAATAATTTTTTTGATTGCTTAAATACCCAACCTCAATGAATTTGTGCTACATTCTATTTCTGTGGGACTTGTGATACATTCAGCCAGAGGTGTCAACACTAGCAATACCGAATTGGCCGATTTGTAAAAAAATGAAATCAAAATTCCAGGTTTATGCGTAGAGAATGTTTTCATTTCTATTTCTGTTGAAACACCTTTCTGTTGAGAGACTTTTTGCACATTCCCAATTCCCCATTCCCGCTTTTAACAACATCTACCTTTCTACGGATCACCGCTGACAGGCAAAACAGTTTATGACTGGATAACAGCCCTTACAGGCGTGAAGTGGAAACAAACGCCAACAACTCGAGAAAATTCAAGTCCCTGTAGGGATTTTCCATGCTCAAAAGTATAGAAATCTGGAAACAAGTTTGCTTTTTTTTGGTTGTTTTTTTTTCTATTTCGAACGATGTTTGATCAACACTTTAGGTGTATTGAGTTCACTGATTTACTAAATTTTTGTCTATTGGGGACTTCAAAAAACTTTTAAATATTGTTTAGACTCATTCCCAGTTTAGTTTATCCAACCAAATAAAAAAAAAGAAAAAAAAACCAGTCAAATGAACAACTCGAAATCATGTGTTGTTCAGAATCATAAAAAATGACTTATTATCCTAAAGTCACGGTTCTGAAGTTTACCTGAAATCCGACCTCAATTGTCGTATATGTCAAGACTGGTCAGAGGAATACAATCCACCTCTTTTTGTTGTTTGGTTTCCGAGTCCAAGTTATAATTTGAGTTTGACTTCGAGTTGAACTTTTAACGCTAAAAAGAAAATAATAATAATGATAAAAAATTACCAATGGGCCCACGTGGAATTGAAGAAATAGTTATTTCTTCATGACAAGGGTGTCAAAAAACCTCTGACGTTGAAAACTTGCCTCTCGCCATTCACAAAATTTGTATGCAAATTTCTTTAAGTTGAAAAGTGACCTTATTATTAAGAGAGGAAGAGAAAAAACCAGGTCAGGGATAATTTGAGAATGACAGTGTTGGACATAAAGAAACCGTAGCACTCTTTTAACTTTACTATTTAAGCGTAGATCTTTACAACAATAACCAGGTTTGATGGCTTGAAGAACTAATCAAATTTAAGGAGAGGGAGTACTATTTGGATCAACGTACTAAAAATGCTTTTCAGTAGCAAAATTCACTTCATAATAGTTAATTAGAACTACAAATCGCACAATGTGGTGTGTCGCCGGATTTCCCGTTTCGGTGGCATGCAGTTACTTCCATTTTTTTCAGTACTCGAAATTAAGAATGCCAGACCATAATTCTGTAAATGTACTTGTACAAAGAGTCCAAATATCTCCCGAAGTTTGAATGAAACACCCAGGTAGACATTTTCAGCACAGAAAGACATCAGCCATATAAGGCGGGAAAATAAAATCCCCTCGCTTCTCCTGAGGGAAAAGCGACAACCAACCAATAATCACAACAAGAGTAAAAACAATCGAACATCACACACACTACTTCAGGGGTCTCTACTTAATTCAGAACCTCGACACAAATTATTAACTATAGAAAAATAAAAATCAAACAAAAAACATAAAATTTAAAAAAGGAAAGAGAAAGAAAACATTTTCACACAACCATAAAACCAAACGAACTTAATATTGAAGAGCTGATGTATCGAGCAAAGGAATGGAGTTGCATTACTGCAGCAAGAGGTTAAACGTGTGATGTTAGAATTATCATCAAATTAGTTTTAAAATTGTTTTGAGGTAGCCTAAGCAATGAGCATTTTAAAAATCACCTAGGTTTTTACAATCTCTTCTAACTCGCAGTTAAATATATAAGCGGTTTAGTTTCTCGTCGGATACGCTAGAAGAATTATTTTACGCTAAACCTCAATGGTATTTTGCTACATTTTTATTATATGGGATTTGGAAGACAACCAGCAGGAGAAGATACCACCTGGAGTCTACGATAGCAATACTGAGTTGGCCGAATTATAAAAACATCAAAGCATAAGTTCATGTTTGATACTTAAAGAATGTGTATTTCTTTATTTGTGTTCAAACACCACTTGCACATAATTTTGTCAATCACCGAATGTGAGTGAAATTATACTCACACCGGTTGTTGTCAGTCTTGAGGCTAATTGATTTCCGGAATAAGGTTAAGGTTGCCGTATTTTTTGTTTAAGATGTAATTATTTATCAAATCTTGAGAAACCAGTTTCTCAAGAAAACACTTATTTTGTAGGTCGCTAGAGGGAAACAAGATTAAGAAGTTGCGTGGTGATTTATTTACTCCATTAGTGAAGCTACAGTACCTGTAAGTCAGGAAGCTCATTTTTATATCGATCTACCTTAACTTGAAAGGATATTAACTTTTGCTTTAGATATTTCCACGCAAGTGACAAAAGGAAATACTTGCACTTCGCGCCCGACTCGCGCTTGCCTCCGTTCGCTTAAAAACCCAAAAAATCACGCCATTTCTGCAGCCTAAATGCTGACCTAGATATCGCTTTATTTTTCTTGTTGGGATTTGGATTGCATCCAGAACCTAGAGCCTGATTATTTCCGAGGACAAAGATCAGAATTCGGATTCCGATGAATTTGAAAACGATCGATACACCAAAGAATGTAAGCCAACACCTTGAGTAGGATTTGATTGATTGCGTGAACATTGTCAAAACGCTAAAGAAAAAACAAAGCCCATGTTGGTAAAATTGCCCTTTGGAACTGTGATCTGCGTTCTCAGTTTTCGTTTTACCCGCCAAAGTCGCCAGGTTATTTTGGAAGCTAATGAAGCAAAAAAATGAGAGATCGAGATGTCTTTAACGTACTGTATGGCAACGATACGTATCCTTTAGAACTTTTATGGAAGCCGATAAGTGTAGCCATCTTGCATTTGTGTGAGAACTTTGCAGCTTATTCTACCTTGTCTCTGAATAAGCCCTTTCAGTGGTTTGATTCTTTTTCTCTGGGGAGACCGATCTAATTTTATCCTTAAAAAAAAAAAAAAAAAGCTCGGTTTAAATAGAGTTAGTAGTCCCCTCTTCTAACTCCGGCTTCTACTCTTCTTGTAATTACATATTCGAGTAGAATGCGATCGCAAGTTTACACGTTTAGCGTGCTTTACAAGCTCCATGACTAAATAATTAGTTTAAAATGCATGCAGTAAAAAATGCATGTGGTTAAAAGGATGCACGCGCGCAACACGCAAACTGCGTGTCACTACACGCATTTGCAAGTGTGAGTGTAAAATGCGTGTAAATTACACGAAGTCACTCAACTACAACTCATTAAATAAGTTTACTGAGACGATTGGATTTACATTTATCCGTAAATACTTAACGAGTATCAGCAAGTTACTGGACTTTGTTGGGTTTCTTAGTTCTTAGTTGCTGAAACCTTTGTTTCTATTGCGGAATCGTAACAGCTAACATGTGCTTGCACAGAGAGGATCATGACGTTTACTGCTGTTTCCGTCGCTGCCGAAACAACGTAACCGGATTACTTTTCTACATGTTTCCGCCAGTATTCAGCTGAAAGCAACATGTGTTTCCGGTGACGTAATCTCGTGATGACGTCAGCGGAAACAAACGAAAACTTCTCCGAAACCACTTTGTTGCATGTTTCCATCGCGCATCTACACTCATGTAACATTTACTTAGAATGAGCTTTGGAAAATTTTTTCTTTTGCCTGGGAAAGTTTTTCTTCCGCCCATTTTCTTTTCGGCGTATATAATCATGTTGTGTACCCGACCTAAGCAGTACAAAATATAGTAGAGAGACTTGAAATATTAGCTTGCACCACTTCCGCTTTTCATCAGACAGTCTTTTTCCTATTGCTACTAGTTCACATTTTTCCAGAACCCTCCACCAACGCCAACACCAAACACATCCACTTGAAGTAGTATAGGCAACTGAGGACTGAAATGACACAAAACAGGGCTCTGAGCGATAAGCTTCTTGGACTCAACAAAAGCTTTGCCATGTGAGTCAGTCCACTGGAAGGGAACGTCTTTGTAGGTGAATTTTCTTAAAGCCTTGACCACATCACTCAAGTTTGGAGAAAACTTTGCCAGAAAATTCAGCATTCGGCATACTGAAAATTGCTTCTGCTATGGTTAGGGCTGGGCTGATACCTTGAAGTTGAGCTGGAATCCCGTAAAAATCACTTTTGGGGTTTTAAACTTCTACCTGGCTGGGTTGAGCTCGAGTTCCACTTGTTGCATTCGCAGCAGGAAATTGCGAAGATTCTCATCATGATCTTTCTCGGCCTCCTCCTGTGTTATTCCACATCCATATTTAAGAACACGATCCGCAATGTAAAAGAGAACTTTTATTCCTGCCAGGGCTTACTGCTGTGTCGTTTAATATTCCTCTTTTCGCTAGAGACTCGCTAGTGTAAGGACTCGTGTAAGGACTTCGACATTTTGTTGTAGATAATTTCCACTGTCGTGAAGCTTCTCTATACACAAAATTGATTTCTTTGTTGTGTAATATGTTTGATTATTTATCAAGCAAGTTGTTATTTCACTACCGCCAAAGTAGATGCGAAGAATGTAGCAAGAAGCGTAAAGAAAATAAGAACCGATTTCAACGCTGTCAATGTGGCAGAACTTTAAAAATATTTCGAGGAATCGGGGGATTTCAGCGAGCAGATAGTTGAAAACTTCGATCGTGGAAATCGTCTCCGCAGTTGAAAAATTGGTTCTGCCAATGGATTCAAATTTCGAATAAGACGACACCACCTCTTCAAACCATTCTGTTAATCAGGAGATACAAATTCCCAAATCATCTTTCGTAAAGACTGTGTACAATGTGGACGCATCGCTGCTGTTTGGATTATAAAACATTTTTAGTCATTTGAGTACCACTCTACCGATTTGTCAGGGACTCGCCGCTTATATATCATTTTAAGATAAATTCCTATTCATCGATGGTTATGTGGAATCTTTGGTAACAACTCAGTTCAAACAGGAGGGTGTTCATATATATGGGGCTTAAGTGCAGCCTTTGAAGAAATTCAAAACGGACGACGTAAAGGAATACCAAGATCTCTCTTTTATTCTTGTTTATTCTTGTACACATAGCTGTCTTTCTTGTACACGAACGACGCATTTCGATGACATGACCCTTTCCACCTTTGCCTTCTCAGCTTTTGTCTAACTGCTCCAAGAAAATGGAAAAACTTGAACGAATCGCCGATTAGACAGGATTGCGATATTGGTAATCGTTTTCGCAAGCATCATAGGTGCCTCTCATTGTCGCAACCATTCTTTTGGTATACTTGGGGAACTGAAATCGTACTCGTTCATCGTGTATGAATCGGTTTTAATTTAGGGAATCAAGGCTTGCTCGCGTTCAAAGCGATTCGAGAGTACTAATTTCCATCACGCATACCTTTTACTAATCGAGTTCGAGGACCGTACTGTAAGATACGGACCTAGTTTTTTCCGCTGCGTTTATGGCACAAGCGCGAAGTGCACGGGAAAAACGAGGTTCTTTAACTTGCAGCACGGACCGAGAAAAACGAAGTTAGTACGATATTTACTATATCTCTTGATTCAAATAGAAGGGAAAAAGATTTTAGTTCAAGCGGAACGGCCAGTGATGATTAACGAGCGTCAAATCCTAAGCACGAGAATATTTTATTGGCTTCCAATAAAAACTGGACTTTGGGTCAAAAATTTAAAATATTCGTTTATTACCCATGCATAGTTTAGAATAATGCAAAATTACACGAAAGCAACAGTTTAAGTATATCAAGGTTTTCTGTAAGGAAGTGAGACAAAACGTTCTATAAGTAACACTCTTGTCGAGAGTTTTTTTTTTTAATTTCTGAAATCTGCAAAGCACAACGCGTTTCTGTGTAGAGAGTGTGAACTAACGGCTAACTTTGTTCAATGTCAGTGTCAACGTCAAACGAATGAATGAATTTTATCAATTCGATCGAAAACAGCACAAGCACCTTTTTAACGATTAGTATCGGATTTTTGGTGATTTGTGGTGTTTTCATAGAAGTTGCAGGGTGGATTACTCGGTGCAGACTGAAAAAAAAGATTAAAGATGGGTCTACATTGAGTCGATGTTTGTTGACGCGATGAAAGAAAGGCGTGGACTCGCTTGAGAGCTGAACCTACTTTTTAGAGCTGTAGGAGCAATAAAAACGAGACGATTTAGACGAAGATAACTCCAATATGCAAGTTGAAAGCTTAAAATACTGTCATTTTGCTCGTCGACACCTTTAAAGAACTTGCCTAGGAGCTTATCGAGAGCAGCAGCAGGCATGCTTATTACATTAGAATTTCCATCAAACTGCTGTTCGTAAAACCCTACAAACTTTTTCTATACATAATTCTATACATTTTCATAACATTTGACATTTCATAAATACCAGCTCTACGTTTTTCCTGATGTTCATTTGTTAAGTAAGGAATTTCAGGTATGTTATGTTCAAATGACAAGGACGACGAGCGAATATATACGTACTTTTCATATAATAAAAATTGTCACCGGTCGATCGATTGAAGAAAAGAGGAAGAATAAAATAAATTGATTGTTATATAGTTCTTGTATATATGTGATTGTACATAGTGCGGAGCATAGATTTCACAAACGGACGGTATAAAAGTCTGGTAGGGGTTATATAAAACCGCACGATCAGAACATATTTACCTGTCCTGTAATGAAAAAGGAAGATCACGAATAACGAGTGCTGAAAGAGTCCGATATATAGAGGAAACAAGAAAAAAAAATGTTCCGGAACAAAATCTAGTGTTTCCGTCCACTCTAGATCTGAATTCGTCAGCAGAAATAAGACAAAAATATGTTTCCGAAAAGTAACCCAGTATTTCGACGTTCTGTCTGATTACGTCTACGGAAACAAGAGAAAAACGTGTTTCCGGAACGTGACCTTGTATTTCCGTGAACGTTTGGGTATGATGACGTCGACGGAAATATAAAAAATTCATGTTTCCGCCACATTACTATGTGTTTCCGCACATGTTAACATGAAGTTACACTTACGGATACATTTGTTTGTTTTCCTTCAACTGAAACCTGACGGAAACATGAAAAAAGTGGTACGGTTCCGCTGTGACCGCAGCAACGGAAACACGAGTAAACGTCACCAAACCGACAGCGGAAACGCGTGTTGAGCATCGTGTTTCCGCAACGTTTTCACATATTTCTTCCACGTACACGTTTCCGTTTACGGATTCTTGATATTTCTTCCTGTGTATATTATTCGCATCTACTTTAGCGGTAGCGAAATATCAACTTGCTTGATAAATAATAAAACATATAATACGAAAGAAATCAATTTCGAGCAATGAAAAGCTTCACCACAGCTAAGAGTTGTCATAGGCGAATAAAGTTGCTTTGCTCTGGGTGAGATAGTTTTTTTCGTCTGCCCTAGAGGGATCAACGGTTGAGCAATTCTATCTGGTGGTGTGTTGCATGTGGAGGTAGTGTCTAACTGCACCATGATTGATTTGCTTAGGTCCTTGGTCACAACCAGTTCCAAGGGGCTGGACAATTAACGCCCTAGGGCCTCGCCAATTGGATGTTTTGAAGTGCTGTAGACAGTTTGGGCATATATTTCTGGTTTGATATCAACCTTAAGGAGATCAGTTTCATACTCCTCCCCTGAACTTTTTTCGGGTTCTTCGTTACCAGCGATGGAGGAACGGAAAGCTGCCAAAGCTTTGCCTTTTGCCTGCCACTTTAGCCTTTGGTCCGCTTCTTCTGCTGTTTCTTCGGCAGGAGGCTCGCTGTCTTACCATCCATTGAGCTGGCACCAACCTTTGAACATATGAATGAACTTTTCACAATTTCTTCGTGGATCTTCCGTGGACGAAAACTGCGGGAGTTGACCGCAACCCCCTGTCCTGAACATTTTAAAAAATGTTGTATTGAAGGACAATTTTACCTTTATCTTCAAATCACTGTTTTGCAATTTACCAGAAATCCGATTTCAATCGTTCAAAATCTCATTTAAATTCATTTACCTTTCATGGAGTTTTTCTCCTTACAAAAGACCACATTTTTTGTAGCGACTCATACAGGGGATCAGTTAAATTTTATCGCGACACAACCCAAATCCTCTGACTCCTCGCCTCCGCCCATTCAGGCGATAAATAATGACTGGTAACTAAGGTCATTGGCTTTGTACTTTGCACCTTTACACGTTCGCGACGTGGAAAGAAATGACAAGGGCGCACCCAAACCAGTCGCTAGACACTTTAATCTTCCTTATCATTCATTACAACATATGGCAGTTTGTGGCCTTTCCTTACATCTTGGTAGTTCGGAAAGCCGCAAAACACCAGAACAAAAATTTATCTTATAAATCGGCACTCTTAATCCCCACTTATTTGAGACGTGTAACTAGGACAGTTCTGCAGTTCTTGCCTTACTTAACGACGTCTTTCGTCGACTGAAGGATGTCATGCCTCATTTACAATCCATTTATCTTAGACAAGACAACGCCGGGTATTACCACTTGGCTTTAACCCTGGTTATAGCCAGCAACGATCAAATCCCATATGGCCGTCCATTTGAATTCAGGCCACGATATAGAGTCGGTATCTCAAATGCAGGAGGCAATAGAATCATTTGAAGGTGTCCCTGGAGTAAAAGCAGTGTCGTGCAGACCTCCTTTGTCTTCCATCAAAAAGCCAGTGAAATGGGATGTTGTGAGCTTTGTCAACAACGTTCAGAATGGCGAGGAAGGTGTGAGAGTATGGAGATCCGGCTATAAAATTGGAGGAGGCAAATTCATTCCTTGAAGCAAGTTCCATGTTCCTGACCAGGACGAAGTTCCAACACTTGAATGTAGTGCAGCAAGCGAAAACATAAAAACTAATTTTGTTCCTATCAAGCTGAGACGATCTGAGTTTGCTAAAACATCTCAAAAGCACAAAGACAGCACTGATGAAGGTACCGATGATTCAAGTGAAGAATCGCGCGATTCCACAACTAAAATATTTTTTTCTGCTCGGAAGAGTGTTGCATTAAGTCCTATCAACGCCATTCGTCATTACAGAAGCTCTCGAATGTGGGAGACACAAATATGTTCTTGAATATGAAACTCTTTATGACCGCGCTGTGCTAGGGTATGCCTCTAGACTGGAGAAGGGACCGAGTGCTGTGCCACAACTGCTGGACACGGAATCCACCCGTCATCGTCTGTAGCAAAAGCAGAGTCGTTCTCGCAATACTCGTTTCACTGATAAGCAAAAGGACTACTTGATAGCCAAGTTTGAAACTGGATAACAAACGGGACAAAAGGCAGATGCTGCAAGTGTCTCAAGATTAAAGAGGTCTGAGAAAGACGAAAACGGCGAGCAGCTATTTGACTGCTCTGAGTTTCTTACAAGCAGGCAAATTTCTAGTTTTTTTCTCGTCTGCCCTCAAAGCGAAGTCTCGACCACCAAGAGGTCAAAGACAAAGAGAGCAGAAAAGGAGAGCCAGCTACAAGCAATGAGTAAAAAGGTGATGTCTGAAATTTCTATTCAGCACGCACATCCAATCTTGTACAACGATTACAGTATTTGTGAACTAGTTAAGAATTCTAAGCTTTAAAACTTTCCAATCAAAGTGTTAAATGACATTTGTACTTCTTTCGGACTCGATAATTCCTAGGTCAACGTTAAGAGGAAGAAGCCGTATGTCGATATTCTAACAAGCCTTGTCATGGACTGCCAATGTCAGGCAAATGGGGAATATATGACAATGTTTGATGGTCCCTGCAGCTGCCGTTAGTTGTGAATTTTTTGGTGTACAGTCCTGCTGACACAGTTTCGCAACTGTATTTTTACCGAATAAAGAAGCTGAAATTTGTTAGAAGCGCCGAAAAGGTTATTTGCTGTTAAGAGCAGTGACAGTTAAGACAAGCGATATTGAATCTTTCGCGGTTAATCAGTAAGTTTTGTAAATTTAATTGTCTTGCCTATACGTCACAAAGCGAACAGATATTGCGGTAATTAAAAATTGTTTTCACTTCAGCAGAAAAAATCAACTTGGGTAAAAATAAAGGCAAAATCAGAGCCAAATGGATATTTAGACTTGCTTTTTCTTTTTCACGTAATTTTTAAAAAATGACCGTCGAGCGACCATAACTGCTATTATGCTAATTGGGT
This sequence comes from Pocillopora verrucosa, assembly GCF_036669915.1. NCBI lineage: Eukaryota > Metazoa > Cnidaria > Anthozoa > Scleractinia > Pocilloporidae > Pocillopora > Pocillopora verrucosa. The sequence goes on from NC_089312.1 coordinate 6,710,149, forward strand.
CATGCAAGCCCTCACTTAGTCCACTTAACTCTTGCAAAAACCTCCCTTTGAAAATTCTGTTGGTTTTTATCGAGTGCTAGTTAAAAGGCACGGGTAAGCACATAGAGAAAGTTAAACAATGGGCAGAAACTTAAGATTCGTATGCAAGAGAACAGCAAAGTTTTTAATCGTATACCGTTACTGGCACTGGTGCATAATCGTACTAGAGAGAACGATGACGGAACATCTCTGCAGAAACAAACTTCAAATGATAAAAGGTAAAGTAATTGAACAAAACTGGCTATAGCTAGGTCATTTGTTTCTGAAAAAGTTCTACTGTTCGATCCGAAGTCATTTCGAAGGCAGGAATGCTCTTTAACTCTTTGTTCACGCAATCAACATATTGCGTGATTTTATGTCTTCCGTGTGCTACTTAGTTTAGAGTTTCCTGCGTCGCGAGTAAACATTTGCCCAAAGAAAACTTTACGTCATTTTGAAGATCATTCCTTCAGAAAGTTACATACGTAATTTTTTGGAATTCTGAATTATGGCACATGGTGAACAAAGAGGTTTTCTTCACCGACATTTTTTTGTAACGGAAGAGAGCACATTGCTTTTTCGCATGGCCAAAAGCTTCTAAGCAACCAATTCCTACATAACTTACATTTTACAGAATACAAAGAGTCTATGAAAGAACTCACGTTGGTTAGATTTCCCTAGATGTAATATCTTTGAAATGCGAAGCGAGCGAAAGTGTTCAATTTTCGACCTGTTATGACCCGATTCATCGATTCCAGAGGATGAAAGCGAAAAGTTCGTTTGTCTCGAAAATTAAAATACATTTGAGGAAAAAAATACACAGCCTTTCTTGTCTTACTAGGGTCTACTTGTGTGCAAAAATTGAGACAATTTGAATTTTTGACCCTTGCCATAAAAATGTCGTTTTTGTTTGATTTTTGCACGGATGTCCTCTTAACTATCGCTGGTGACCAATTCCGCATTTTTCTGGCATCAATTTTGTTTGCATATGCGAGCACATCTGTCTGACTGGTTACAATGAGTTGTTCTGAGGAAAAAGTATTAAAATAGCTATAAATTTTTACACGAAAACAACATCAAGAAATTTCGTGGTAATTGACTACTCCTTTTGTCAGGCCGCAAGAGTTGTTAGTGAAAAAACATCCTTCTCGTGTTGCACCACACGTATTTGTAAGTGACTAATAGAGATCCTATCACATCCCTGAAGCATTAAAATTGTTAAGATTGAGGTGGCAGGATTCAAATCCTATATCCCAACTCACACATGTTCCAAAACACAGTTTCAAATGTTAATAGAAATCCTATTTAGACTATTATAAATCCCACTGTTTAAAAAAGAAAATGGTGGTATGGATGCAAATTGCGTTACGTTAATCTAATTTACTGCGACCATATCATCACCCAATCCGAAGTAATACATTAATCACAAAACATTTTTAAAAAGTTTACCTTTATTATCAATTCACAGTTTTACAATTAACCAGAAATCCGATTTCAATCGTTACACGAAGGCGCGCCATAAAAAGAGAGGTGCCTTAGGTCCTCTGAATCATTTGTCAATCAACCGTCGTGGCATATACTCCAAAACAGCTTGAGCTGCAGCCAATGCAAGGCACTGACCAGAAGCGCATTTCTCGGTAAATTTCTACGTTTTCATCACAATAAAAGAATTTTTTGAGGTTTGTAGTACCTTCTTCCGATCGAAACCTTCTTCATTTGTGGCGGTAAATTTGAAATTCGAAATGATTCGCTTCGCCATCGCCTAAAATTGCTATGGCGTAATTTCATGTCTGTTCTTAAATACTGGATGTAGATGACCGTTAGAATAAAAAGAAAAGATGAAGAAATGTTCAAGGCATTTCTTCAATAATGCCAAGGGGAAGTGCTGTTAACCCAACGGAAGAAAAATAAAAGCAGAGCGACCATTGCAGGCGAAGTTCTGGAGCGCGCGAGTGAACCGCCGCCAACCACCGATTCACTTGGACATGTCCAAGCATCGATGTCCAAAATAAAATGTAGGCGGGAAGACTAGTTGTACGATCATATCAGACTTCATGACCGTTCAGTTGCGCTTCCGCTCTAACAGTTATTTCACCTTGTCTCCACAACAGCTGATGCAAGAGGGGACGAGTTCGAAATGTGTATTTACTGTTGGCAAACGCCATGTGTAACGACCGACAGTCGCCAATACCTTGGCTATCGCGAAGCACATATTCAAAATCACGTGCGACGTAGAAAAGATAAGAAGACGTACTGGAGAGCATTGAACAAATGTGGGCTCTGGAAAGACCCTCTTTACCAGGCTAGAAAAGTAGAACTGGGGGACCAAGTTAACGTAGTGCGGGAAAGGATGTCCAATTGTGTTATAAAAAATGTGAGCTCAAGGTTTCCTAACCCTCCTGGTATTGCCTATATGGGGCATAAAAGGGAATAATAAAATTCTCATACAAATGCCCACCTCAAAGAGAGCCCAAGTACCCAATTTTTTTTTTTTTTTTATGGTCCATTTTACAATGTCCACACAGCAAATTATAGAGACTTTCCTATAGGTTAGGAAAAGATACACAGTGCAAAGAAAAATAAAAGGAGGAAACAGAGAATGAGTCTGCTTGGAAATACCTTGTGTCAAACCTAATATTCATGTTTTCATTGCTTGGTACCAGCAGTTGTTAGAATAGGTCCTCCTTAATGACCTCACATATTAATACTGAACATTTGGGCTCCTAGTTGTAATTATCACAGAAACTGTGGTGCAATGGAAAACAGAAGAGACATCATTTGTTTATATTAAAAAAGGTAGACCAGATAGTTTCTCTGAAATTAAATGTCTTTGAAGTAAGCACCCTGGTCTCTGCCAAGCGGTTTGGATGCCTGGTATGTTGGTACATCTGTAGAGACGATGCTTCTCGATTCACATTTTCATTCTGTAAGACAAATGAGTCAATGAGCAAGAGAAGGCAGTGAATCCAAAAAGTGCCAAAGTTATTGAGCAGAATTAACAACATAAGTTTCTTACCCAATCAAGAATGGCTAACTCCATGCACATGTTGTATGTGTCATCCCCATAATGAATCCACTTTGCAGCATAAATGAGCATCACTGAATGGAGAGACTCAATCCAATATGTTTCCATGCTCTGAAGAAGGCAACAAATTATGGGTGATTTTCTTTAACTGGAAAATGAATTTGTTCAACTCATTTATGGCCCTTACCTCAACATCATTAACTTGGAAGAAGAGATAAACTTCTTCATGCAAAGAAACATAAACATACAGCATGCGTCAATTAATTACCTGCATGTAGTCCGATGCATGCCTATAAATTGAAGTGCCCATAATGGCTTCCCTGCATGCAGCTACTACTTCAGGTTTAGTTAAAAGTTTTTTGCTCATCACATAGCCATTCTGCTTGCACCGTGACTCCGCATGGCATCTGACATGATTTCCCTGAGTAATAAATACACCAAGTTATAGAAAAATAGATTAATAAATCAGTAGTAATAATTATTGTAAGTATAATGTATCTTGTTCACCATTATTAAAGAAATATGTGCAATCTTTGAGGTAATGATCATGTCATATCTTACTAGAATAACACAACAAAAGGTACTTACAGAAATGAAAACAAAATACTATGTTCTCAATAAACAGTCACTCAAATTACCTGGTAATGGTCAACTACATTCAACAGTGTACCCTGAAATTCTTCTTCATTGGGTGGACTGTTCTTCATGCAGAAGTATACAAGAGTCCTCATACTTTTCACTGTAAAATATTCAGAATTATTATATTCCATCATAGTCATCTTATATCAAGAAGGAATTTGACATCTGCAGGTAATTGTGGAGAGAATATAGCTTTTGATGACTCTCATAAGAGAGATATCTTACCTTTGTCTAACAATTCAAAAAACCACTTTGAGCCCTCATCCCTCTGGGCCCCTGAGGCAACTTCCTTCATTGCTTTAGTCACAGACTTTGCACCTGAAAATAAACAAAAAAATATTAATACCAATAAAATGCTAACTTTCAAGAAATAATCATAATCATCAAGACAAAGAGCCAAAAAATACAAGTGTGTACTGAGTACCATGCCAAGAGTCAAAGGAATTAAGCATTCCTTTTGACAAGATCCACGTTTTTAGCTGTAATACAAAGCCATTTGCCACCTCTGCAACATGGAACCCTGAAAAAAGAATTACTTTAGCTGCATTATAAAAGATACTTTTGACCTCCATATTTGTATTACATATGCGATATGATATTATTGAGGATGCAAATTTATCATACCTTGTGTCTCAGAGAGATAAGTCAGCAGCTCTTTTGTCATAGGGACCTCACAGCTTACTGCTGAAGTTTCATTGGCCCTACTCCAGTTGACAACTGCTAACACCTTGTGTTGAACATACCAGAGGTTCAACATATCATACAAAGAGATCAAGTAGAAACCATCTTACGAGAAAGAAAGGGCTGACACTGTTGTGTGTGCTGTTGATCGACTGGAATCATGCCTTGCATCTGTTATAACTCACTGCAGGAAGAAATGGTAGAAATCAAAACATAAAAATGGTCACATTTCTCTACTCACAGATATTTTCAAGGTTTACAATCTGATATAAGATTTTATATTTTTGTATGTGCCAGTCTACATAATATATTCCGAGTATGGCAGGTGTACAAGTATGTGGCCAAAGACAAAATGAAATTAAAATGACAACTTGTACCTCTCCATTCACAGCATATGCAGGGTTACTCTTCACTTGTTCTTGAGTAGCCAACATCGACTCATTGGAGACCCTCTTCATGACTGTCAAGTAACTGAGCTTTTTCAAGACTGTTGAAGTGATTAAAAATAGAAGTATTTTAGAATTGTATCTGGTAAGGCACAAACCAAAGAAGGAACAGTTCAGTCAGTTTGAGCTATCTTGGTAAAACATTCATGATTTAGCAACCTGCAAACTGCTGTTGACTGCCTTCTCCTTGCAAGGAGAAAGACTATATGATTTTCAGAGCATCTGCGCATGTGCATTGCTAACCTGTGTCAGAGGTCTTTTCTCCCTCTGACCTGATGTTGGCTGCTTGACAGAAACTTGTGTATTCTGTCTGTCAAGCCACAGGACAATACTCCATGAATCAATCTATGAAAGAGAGACAGAGAAGTGACCAGTTACAAAAAACAAAAACTGTAAAATACCGAGATAACAAATTTCTGTAAATTTCGAGCAAAAATAAAAGAGTGCTCACCTCAAATTTACACAGTACTTTGGAGGAGATCCTCCCATGATAGGGGAGGAGGGCCACTTGACAGAATCTCCACCAACACATGAAATTGTCACTGACACTACATGACACTGTCGATTGAAGACAAGTGACTCACAACCTAGGGGTTTTCCACAATAACAACATGATGTCGTTAGCGTATTAGAGAAAAAAGAAAACAGAGTTCGCGGAGATTCTTCACTGCAGAGATATAAGGAGTCGTTCTCTGCTGAAGATGCAGTGATTTGCATTCTTTGTGGCGTACGTTCAGCTTGTGGAGGAGAAATTGGAGAAAAAGGATCAGCAAAAAGGCCAAGAAATACGCGAAGATGGAGTGGAAGAAGCTAAAGGAATTGAAAACCGTGCAGTTGTGGATGGTGTATTTCGGACTTCCCGTTGATGATAAGCTCAGATCGCTCGATGTCAGTCATTTCCTCTTAATTTTCTCCTAAAAAGCTAACAGAAGAGCTTCCATCAAATCTGCATTCTGTGTGCTTGTCGTCGCTTTTGTAAGATTCAACGAGCCTTTGGCCATCTTTATGCGGTCTTTAATGCCGAGAGGTCTGCTCTCCTGAGTTCGAGGAACTTCTATGTTGAACGAGAACTGTGGACCTCGATCCGTTGGATGCTTTTTCTTGGGTACAGATGGCTTATTTCCCTCAGCCATAATGAATAAATTTCCCAATAAATATATCTTTCGAGCAGTGACAACCAAGACTATTCTCCAAACTGAACTTGAGTTGTGAAATTCTGTCTCAAAATCGCACTTACTTGTGAAATCATCCCTACTTTAGAGGTTTTGTCACAGAATTGTCACAGATAACAATAGTCTAAGCATTGCGCATAGAATGTATCATGAATCCGCTAGTTTCAATGGGAATAATCTGAAGGCTCGAAGAACCAGTTTGTATCAGGAGCTTGGGACATAAGCCGAAGTTACACGGCGCAAATTTTGAAAAGACAACTGTGCGAGTGTCTCGTCGACCGCAGATGCGCTTTGAGCGGCCGAACGATAAGTTAGTGCCAATTAATATCAAAATGAGCTCAATTATGGGAATGAGAGTCAACAAGACGCAATATCTTCTAATTTATTGACACACAAAAAAACACTTAAAGTGTGTCTTCTATGTAGACCGTTTCACTCAAGGTGGGAACGTTGGTCGCCATATTGGATGATTTTTGCATTTGGGCTGAAACAAAGGGGAGGAGCCAACCTATTTAAAACGCGCCTTCGTGTTAAAATTCACCTTTCACAAAGCCTTTCCCTAACGCAAGCAATTATCAGGAAAAAATAATCAATTCGGCCTTTTTTCCATAAAATGAATGTTCAAAATGAACATTCCCCCCCCCTCCCACTTAGAGAACACACTGTTAGGTCAAAAAGAGATATTTTGTTTATTAAACTTGAATCATCTACAAACAGTACAATGTCAAAACTAAGGTTCTCTTCTTTGCGCAAGTTTAGGTTTCAAATTTTAATTGCCATTAAGTCCATGCGTTGTAGAGAGGCCAGTTTACAGCTCATAAAGGCAGGATCCAAATCCTATATCCCAACTGGCATATTTGCCTAGACCCCGTTTCAAATTTTAATAGAAATCCCATCGCCGTTGTTATTAGTGGGAGTGGGATTCAGTTTCTATTGAAAATTTTGTTAATCCCACTAGCTTCAAAAAGGGTTCAGAGAGACGCAATTTACCGAAAGATGGAGAGTTCAAAACTCAGCCAGTCCAAAAAGAAATTTGAAGTATAGCAAGTATAGCAAAATCAACAAATTCCAACCTCCTCCTTCCCTCTTCCCCCCTCCCACTTTGAGAACATATTGTTAGTTCGTAATATTCAGATCAAAATCGAACAAATCACATCGCGTATTTACCAAAACTCGGTTCTAAATTTTAATTGCCTACTGGCCCATGCGATCGGCTGCATTGATCCCATTTAAATTCACCTTTCATGGAGCCTTTCCCTTAACGTAAGCAATTATTAGGAAAAAAATAATCAATTTGGACTTTTTTTTAAATACAATGACTGCTCAAAATAAACATTCCCACCTCTCCCCTTCCACTCAGAGAACACATGGTTAGGTCAAACAGGGGATATTTTGTTTATTACATTTCAATCGTTTACAAACAGTATATTGTCAAAACAAAGGTTCTCTTCTTTGCGCAAGTTTAAGCTGTATATTTTTAAAAAAATTAATTTTTTTGGAGCTGCCGATGTAAAATTAAAGAACCACATGATCCTTGCAGGTAAGCTGCAATTTTACCAATTGCAGAAAAGGAAGACTAAGAAAAATTCAGGCTCGGACGGGGTTTGAACCCAGGCCTCCCAAAATATTATTACCAACTGAGCAACAGAAGTAAATGTCAACTCCTCCGCCCTTATGCCTATTTACTTTTATAGGACGCTTAATAGCCCTTTAATATTTGCTTCAGTTACATTCTGGTCATTGTCCTTCAAATTTTTTTTAACTGCGTATAACAAAACATTTAGAAACATTTTATTGTCGAAACGAAGACTCCTTTTACTGCGCGACTTTTCGATATGAATTTGTGATAAGTTTCTTTTGCCTTGCGGATTAAAATCAAATAAAGACATAATTCTCGAAGGTGAGCTGCAATTTTACTAATTGCAGAAAAGTTGACTAAAACAAAAAAAATCAAGCTCGGACAGGATTCGAAACCATGCCATTACATTTCAAGACTAATAGTGGAACGAAATTTTCCTAATTTTCGGTTTTGTTTTTCTTGGACCTTAGCACTAAAAAAACCAAAAAGGATATGTGGACTTTTTTTGCCGTACATTTCCAATACGCATCAGTAGATTCCCATGAGAAACGTAGTTTCCGATAAAATGGGCAAAATTATATTCTTAAAGCCAAAAAGCGAAACAGCTCATATCAAGCGCGAATGACTTACAGCAACTTACGGCGCTTTATTTGAGCAAATGCAGCAAGCGTGGTACATAGCTAAATATGCCTCGTTTTTTTAAAGCCATGAAGCGGAACAGCCCATATCAAACGCGAATGACTTGAAAGATACCTCGTTCTTCAGGCGCGGAAAACCTAAAATATCGTTTTTCAAGCCTTAAAAAAAAGAACGCGCTTAACACAAAAATATGAAGTACAGTATACGGGGTACAGGCCTCGTTCTTAAAGTCCTGAATTATTAAACAGCCCATTTCAAGCGCGAATGACTTGAAAGATACCTCGTTCTTCAAGCGCGGAATACTTCAAATCTCGTTCTTTAAGCCTTAAAAAAAACACTTAACACAGAAATATGAAGTACAGTATACGGGAAATATGCCTCGTTCTGAAAGCTCTGACGCAAAACAGCCCATAAACAGAAATCTGAAATTGCACAATGTCAGTTACCAGAGATCACTCTCTCAAACTATGTCTGCATTCTCCTGCATCCTTTTATTTTACTGACAATTGATATGTCGAGTAGTTTGAGAATTGAAAATTTGCCGTCGAGTTACTCTTCCGAGTCAGCTGAGTGAACGGTATTGCATAAAAAAATAAATAAAAAAGAATAAAAACGTTCATTTCTTCATTTGGTCAATTTCACAGAATTCCGTCCATTCTGCATATGCTACAGGTCTGTTTCAAGAGGGGAAATTTGTCTAAATTGTATTGCGGGTATCGGTCTTTTTAACCTCTCGAGTTCGCGCCCCTTTTCGTTCTGGCTTTGTTTCGGTTATTTATCTCCTCTGAGTGTTTCGTGATAAGAAATTGACTCCTTTATAATTATTTCCTTAAACCATACAGTACAAAAGCGTTTGAACATCGAGTTGAGTTGAAATAGGTTTGCTTGTGAAGTGTCTTCAGCTGTCTCGCAGCCGAGGTTTAGTCAAGTAACCATTATCAGTACTTTTTATTCGGTTTATCAAATTCACGATCGTTGCACGCTCAGGATAAAAACAAACAATATTACTGCTGTTTTCTATTTTTTCTTATTTTTATTCTATTATGCGATTCAAGGAAAATCCATTACCTGACTCGTGAATTCCACGTTAAATTGCACACGAAAACCGTGCTTCGCGATTCATGCGATGTCAGTTTTCGCGTGCAATTTAACGCGGAATTCCCTCGTCAGGCAATGAATTTTCCTAAAAATTGATTTAAGATAACCTAAACGGTGAGCATTTTAAAAATCACCTAGTTTTTTATAACCTTCTCTAACTCGTAGTCAAATAAACGTTTTTTTTTCCCGTCGGATACACTGAAAGAATTATTTTATGCTCAACCTCAATGATATTTTGCTACATTTTTATCATATGGAAGTTAGGATACAACCAGCCAGAGAAGCTACCACCTGGAGTCTACAATAGCAATACTGAGTTCACCGAATTATAAATATAAATTATTATTAGTGATGTGATGTGCAATTTCTCTGGGGAGACCGATTTTTGAGCTTTTAGCGCAAAAACCATTGAATTGCGGTGTAAAATAATTTCATCCTTTAAAAAAAAAACAGCTTGGTTTAAACAGAGTTTGTAGTGCCCTCTTCTAACTCTGGTTTATACTCTTCTCGTACAGTTCCATATTCAAGTAGAACGCAATCGCAAATTGATACGTTTAATATGCTTCACTAGCTCCATGACTCATTAAATGTGTGTACTGAGACAATTGGATTCTTAATTATTCGTAAGATTGTTGACGAGCATAAGCTAATAACTGCAATTTATTGGCTTTCTTATGAATTAGAAATGCGAGTGTCGAGACTTCGAAGATTAACTTGCACTGCTTCCACTTTCCTTAAACGCTTTCTTCCGATTGCATGAGTTGACTTGAAATCTGAATATACTGATTTTAAAATGAGGTTTTTGAAGAAAAAAAAATTGTGAAGCACTTCCCCGATCACAATCATTGATGCTTCGATGAAAAATTTTGATGTGCTTTTTAAAATTCGTTGCCAGGCGTGTCACCAAATTTTGATGTCTGTTCTTTAAATCTCAAATTCAGAACGCACAAAATTAAGTTGTTTGCGCGAGTGCTGTGGGCTAAATGCTCACCTAAAGTATCGTTTTTACTTCTTAGTTAGATTTGGGTCGCATTAGATACCTCAGCCTCCTGTAACTGTTTTATCACGTATGTTATCCTGTCTAATCTTTGACCAAATTTTCATACACATCCATAGATCGTTAAGCATAAACGATATCAAGAAGTTGTCTAATGATTTGTTTTCTGAATTATTCAACCTGCAAACCTATTAGCTTTACTTTAACTGTTCCAGGATTTTACTAAAACGCATGTTCCTTCATGAATAATGAATATCACACAGTTTCTAGAACTCTAAGCTACTAGCATAGCAGGTGGCGTAATACACAAAACGATCGCAATGCTACATCAGTTAACAACTCAAGTTCGAGATAAAGACAAATATAATTGGAAACATAGTGTTCTTAACAATATCAAGTAATCGGCAAATAGAGGCACTTGCATTCAAAAGAGCATTAAAGAAACGTCTATACAACCCGTACTGGATAATGATGGATAGAAAAAATCATAATATGATCCCTCGCCTCTGTAGACAGAAAAACAACAACAATAAGGAAAACAAGGATAAAAACAGCAAAAAAAAAACATTAAATGCTCATTTAAATGATCTTTGTATTCTTCTTATTAGGATTTGAATTCTATCCAGTTCTTTAACCTGCTGTAACTATTTAATCACGCTTTTTCATATACCTAATCTTTGTAGTTACTTCTCTGGCAACCAAATAGAAAATCTACCGCCTGGAGTCTTCGCTAACAACACCGAGTTGACTTACCTGTAAGTAAAACATTTGTAGCTTCATATTTGATACTACCGATACTATTTTATTTCAAACTTTAAAAATTGTGTTTTGTACAACACTTATTGTTATATTTTGTAAGCAACTAATGTTGATTCCATTCCACCTATAATACAACACACGTTAAACTGTGAAGATCTAAATTCAGATTATTCAGAACATATTTTTACCCAGTCCAGGGTAGTAACATCATTAATAGCATTTCCAAAGTTATCCCTACCATTACTTTTTATATTGTCGAGAAGGACATGATTTATCTATTATCTTTAAATCACGTTTCTAAACTTCACCAGAGATCATATCTCCATTGTTCCTTATCTCGTTACATTTACCTAATTTTCTGTTCTGTTTTTCTTTGACCTAAGTAGTTAAAAAAAAGAAAAAAAAAGGTAGATATCGACTTTTTGACGTACATCACCAATTTACACCAATGGGTAACGTAGTCTTCCGATGGAATTGACAAAATTCTATTCTTAACACCTTCCAAGGGAAGTAAGATACGTTTGACGCGAAAAAGGTACCGGAAATCAGATGAAAATCAGAGAGGGCACATAATGTTGTCCGATGGTATCCTTCGATACCTATTTGTCGAATGGAATCCGATGGGGTTTATGGGAATCTAACGGTGTCCATCCACGTTCACCGAAATTACTGGTCTTGTGGTTAACCTAACCTCAGACAAGTATAGTATAAACGAAATACGCCAAGTTCTTAAAGCCATAGGGCGAAACAGCTCTTTTCAAGCGCGAATGACTTGAATTTATACCTTGTTTTTTCAGGCCTTTTAAGCAAAACAGCGCTTTACGTTAACAAATGCAGTATGCATGAAATATGGCCCGTTTTTTAAGCCATGAAGCTAAACAGCTCATATCATGCCTGAACAGATTTTAGCCATTGTTTAACAAAACCGCGTTCTAAATTATTTTGATTTTGGCTATTCCTAGCATATGAACATTGCTAATCATTAAGAGAATAAAAAAGGCATAAAACGCAGACTAGAAAATCATTCATCTGCCAAAAATAATGCATTTACAAATAGGTTAGGTGAAGACAGTCAAAGGAATCTATAACGCCTAAAGTTTGGCAAATAGATTGTCAGTTAATAAAAGATGACGCTACTGTTGCACCATAAGGACTGTCGTGCATGTCGTAATGCCTCGGAGACTAGCACAACAGACAAACACGGTAAGAACACAGTTTACCCTCAACAAAGTAGCCATTTGCTTTGAGTTATACAGGTTTGTTCTAATTATTTTAAAGAGCTTGTGCTTGCTGCCCGTGTTTTAAAAGCTGTTTTAGGAAAATGAGGAATTCGAAAATGAAGGAAAAATCTCAAACACAGTTTTAAATGAAGGACAATAAGTCGAAATATTCCTTCATGTTTGGCGAATTAGTTGCATTGGATATTGAGTATCGTATATCGGCCGGGCGTATCGGTGAGCTAAAAAGCCTTAAAGCTTAGGACGTACTTCTTGTACAAATCGAAAGCAACTTTAACTTTCAGAAGCGTGTTATAAAATTGGCGCGGTCTCCGTGCTATATTGTGCAAAGTTGCAAGCATTTATTTATTGACCACCTTCTAACAAAGCTGACGACATGAGCATTGAAGCGAGCATCGAAAGAGTTCATTAATTAAATAAAGAAACTTTGATTGTTTCCGATATCAACATCGACTTCAGAGAGAAACTAGGCTATGGTTAACATCGCCTTGCGAAAGGACTTCGTAATTTGCATTCCAAACAGCTTGTGGATTTCATTACACGCCCCGTGAATGGCGCTGAATGTGATCCGTGTAACTAGCGTCCAATTTCAGTGTTACCGGTTTTGTCGAGAGTCATTGAGCGCCATGTGCGCATCTTATGCACTTTTCTCTGCGATAATAACTTGATTTTTTTAAGGCAGTCTGGTTTTCGCAAAAACCTCAGAACTGAAACTGCCCTCATCAGGATAATCGATGACCTATTTAATTTGGACAAGGACAGGGTCTCTGGAGTGGTGCTTATTGACTACTGCAAAGCATTTTATATGGTTGACTATGAACTATTACTGAAGAAACTGGAGGCACATGGCATGGTGAATACGGAGCTTAAATGGTGTCGGTCTTATTTGACCGGAAGGAAGCAAGTAGTTCACCTGAGTGGAAAGGAGTCAAGTGGGATGCCGATGGAACGTGGAATTCCTCAGGGAAGTATTTTAGGCCCAATATTCTTCATACTATTCATCAACGATCTACCACTGCATGTCAGTTAACAAGAAGACCTCTATGATGATGGTACCCTTGCAGCATCTGCTCATTTTAATAATTTACTTCAACTTTAACTTTCCCTAAATATCTCCGCAAATGAGATACGTCACTGAGCTGACTCAAATAAATTTCCAATCAACGAGTCAAAGGCTAAAGTCTTAACGATCACCAGAAAGTACCTGGCGTCTAACATCAATAATGCACTTGTTGTCCACTCCAACTTGTTGTCCGCAACACGCAAACTGCGTTCGTTTCCTACACGCAATTGCAAGTCTGACTGTGAGATGCGTGTAATTTACACGAAATCTGGCAATTACAATTCATTAAATGTTTTAACTGAGACAATTAGAAGGAAAATTGTTTGTAACATTTTTGACGAGCATCAGCCAGTAATATAACTGCACTTTGTTGCGTTTCTTATTAATGAAAATGCGAGTGTAAAGGTGGCTGGTACCAGTTTCCTCACAGGGGAGTTGGTCACTCTCATGCGTCACGCGCGAGAGAAACGCGCGAAGGAAGCGCAAGATTTAAAAGGCGAAAAATTCACAACAAACATGGCGGCGCGAGGCTTTCTACGGTCTACGCATTTTTTTCTTATTTTGTAAGAAATTTGCCCACCAGAGTGTATTTGATGTATTCAACGGCCACTGCGTATGCAAGAGACAGAAACGAAAATAAAGAAGGCGATTCTCGGCGACATAAAGGCTGCTTCGCATCGAAACGAAAAATCCAATCGATACGAAATCTCGTGACAGCAAAAAAAGAGAGAACTCAAGTGAAAGAAAATCTGCCAGAAGAAGAGAAAGACTACGAACCTCCAAGGAAAATAAAACGAGGTCACAACAGGTAAGTAATGTGTTACATCGCTGTTGCATTTTGGCTGGTTCGACTGAGATTTGTTACATTTTCTTCTTTCCCTTTCTTCTTTTGATTCTTGATAATTAAATACCCGAAATCAAATAGCTAAGCAAAAATTTTTATCATTACAGCCCACTAAATATGAGGTTGATATTTGTGGTACAAGACTGATCGAACTTCCAGTTCTTCGAAATGAGTTGAAATCTTGCTCAAGCTGCAAAAGAGGTAAGTTCCTGTAGGAGCCTTAAGAAAATAAAGGGAAAAAAAAAGAGACACACAAAACAAAATAAGTCGGTAAAAATAATAGATCTTTTTATAAATCTCATATGAGTATATTAAAATGTTTGTCTCTGGTATTGTTGTGTAAGGTGGGTAAAATAATTTTTAGGTTAAATAAAATATTTTAAAATATTACTAGTATTGTTTAACACAGTGCAGGAAACTTTTTTTAGCTATTGCGTATGGGCATTTAGACAGGCTCAAATATGACTTTTCTTGCTGATCAAATTTCAGAGTACAATATCTTACCTCCTGTCATCTTGAACTTCCACTTTCTTAAATTGTTTGCTTTCCTCAAACTATTTGCTTCTATGCATAAATAAATAAATGATCACTAGGCCATTTATTGCACCCACAGGTCCATTATCCCTTACAAACATTATGGAAGAAAACCAAAGTGGTCTTTGTAGTATCTTCAGCATTAAATGCAGCTTCTGTAGTCACCTAAGTGAAGTAAAATCCTCTGCTGAACACAGAGCTGGAAGCCGTGGTCCTCTTGTTAACGATATCAACACAAGGGCAGAATTGGGATCCCTCCATGCTGGCATGGGGAATACCCACCTAAATAATTTACTCTCTAGAATGTACCAACAAAGAATTTTAACCTGTTTAAAAGAAGAGAAAGAGAAGTTGGAAATGCCCTAGAGAAGGTTGCTACAGACAGCTGTAAATTTAAATTAAATTTAGAAAAAAAAAATTGGCGAGAAATCTTCTGGTCTATCTGCAGACCATCTCCCTGGAGAAGCTGTCTCCTATGATATGGGTTGGCAAAAAAGGGGAAGGGGACACAACTCTGCAACTGGTCATGGGGCTGCCATGGGTCTCGTTGCTGGAAAAGTTGTGAGTTATTCCACAAGATGCAAGATGTGTCGAGTAGGTAGCCATAACAAATTAACTGGGAAAGAAAAAAAGCTTGATTGTTGAAATAATCACTATGGTCATCAAAATCAATGGAAAGAGATGTTGCTTGTGAACTGTGGAGAAAAGCTCCTCAATCTGGAGTCAAATTTTCAATTTATGTAGGGGATGATGACTCAACAACCCTTGCAGACATAAAGAACAAAGTCCCATATGGTGTTGAGAAATGGTCCAATGTTGGTCATGCCAAGAAATCCCTTAATACCAGACTATACAATCTTGGAGACTGTTTCAAAGGATTGAATTGCTCAATTCTCAGTTCAAAGGTTATAAATTACATCACTGAGTGCTTCAGTTTTTGTGTCAGCCAAATGTGGGAGATCCTGAATCTTTAAAGCAAGGTCTCAAAAACATTATTCCCCATGCCTTTGGGGAGCATACTTGTTGTAATGTTTCATGGTGTGGTTTCAAGCAAAATCCTGTTGCCTACAAATATACAGACTTGCCAAATGGCAAAGATCTCTTTGGAGATTCCCTAAAAATTGCCTTAAGTGACATTCTGGACAAATATTCTAATGACATTGTAGTGAACAAACTGACTCCATGTGCTAATTCACAGAGGAATGAAAGTCTTAATAGCACCATTGGTTCTCAGAACTCCAAAACTTGTTTTTATGGAGGCAGTGAAAGTAATGATTTTTGAGTAGCATATGGGGTGGCAGAAACCAATATTGGATACAACCACATTGGAAAAACATTAGAGATTCTTAATATTGAGCTTGGTTCTCTCTATGAAAGACATGCTGAAGCAATGGACAAGAAGGTTTTTTATGACAAACAACAAAAAGAAAAAAAGAAATTAAAGAGAAGGCGTAACCAGTTATCTTAACAAAAAACCTCGCAAACACTCAGGAGGGAATTCAGTGAAGGGGTCACCTATGAGTCTTCAGCAGGTCTAAATTTGGACCCAACAAATCATCAAACAGTGTCACAAAATGTATTTGAAATGCCTACAGAAATATCACTCACTGAGCTAAAAGGATAAATGAAGAAATAACACCACCCTACACTGTAAGGCCAAAGATTGTGCACTTACAATATGATTCAAAACAGAAATAACAATTCGTTATCTTTGACACATAAACGACTTGCACAGGGAAGCTAGCTGAGATGTGCAAACTGTCTGCTGTAAGTGGAAATGGGAAACATGAATTCTCCATTTACATTCTCCCAAAAGCAACATAAGTTACAGTGCCTACCTTGTCAATGGCCTGACCATAAAGACCATAAAAGGAGTAAAGACATTGTGCCAAGGAAACATTCCTGTCGAAAGTATAACCATAGAGGAAGCACTTGGTGACTTCCTGACTCTTATAACTAAAGTCAAGTCTTCTGAGTGACATGAAAATCAAATAACTGTTTTAATTGGTCATAATTCGACAACGTTCGATGTCCTTACTCTCCTAAGAAATAGTGATGAAAACTTCAAGGATGGCATTACTGACATGAATGTTTACTTTGCGGATAGTCTACATCTGATGAAAAAACTGATTAAAAACAAACATAAAGCACTTGAGCTCGATTCTAGTGGATACTGCAAACCAAACCAAAGAAACTTTTACAACCATTTGTTCAAGGAACAGTTTGATCACCATGATGCTTTAGAAAATGTCAGGGCGCTGAGAAAAATTCTTTTTGGATCGTCATTAAGCCTCTCTAGGAAAAACATCGTTGAGAATTCCAGTATCATCAGTGCTCCCCACGGAGTGGCAAACATGCTCTACCTAGATCAACGCCACGAACTTCTTCTAACATTCAGTGACAACTTGTTCAACGTAACCGACACCGGACCAATTAAAAGATCAATGGCACAAAACATCGCTGACAGTGATCTCTCTTACGATGACCTTCACAAACTGTACACAAGGTTTGGTAGAAGAGGACTAGTCGCCATATTGTCTAATCCACCAACAACTTCATCGGCGAAGACAACACGAGTCACACGGACGAAGAGGATATTGGCCGCCATAGTTAGACACTTCGAAGAAATCAGGAACGAAGAATAAGGAGAGATGCCCGAAAAAATCTCAGGCATAATGTTTTACCTATTAGAAGACTCACAATCTCTAAACAAACATTCCGATCGAAGCGCCAACCAACACGTGTTTTCCATTTCAAACTTTCGCTCATTGTTTTTCAATAAAAATATGGCTAATATAGTCAGAAGCTGGAAGTATATCTTTCAAGGTGGGCCCGGAAGGCTGTCTTTAACGGCTACTGAATGACTTTCTGAGCAGTAAACGTTTCAGAACATCAGATCGGATGCAGTAGGAGCTCGCGCGAGCACACGCAATTGTCAGCGGTAGCCGTAACAGATCATGAACAACTGTCGATATAATGGAATCCGGATATTTAAATGCGCGAGAACGTGCGTGGGAATTGCTAGACTCACGAAAGCTTTTGCATGCAAAAAAGGTCCGGTGACCCCTTCTTTTTTAATGTTCCAATATAATAATAACATTGAAAGGAATCATCAGAAAAAAATTAGGAAATTCTACGGAAGGACATTTGCGATGTGTGAAAATTGCCTTTTTCTAAATTCTCTGAAATTCCGCTCCGTATAATTTTTTAAAAATATTTGTGCATTTTCCTTTTCAAGTACCCAAAGCGGTCACTAAGAAAAATCACGGGATCGCAGAGTTAGTTTTCAAATTATTTGAGCCATAAGCTAAAATAGGCGCCTGAATAATCCTTTGAAAGCGTTGCCATGGAAACTGCTGGTGACGAAATAACACTTATTTTTGGATAACCAATGGTTATATAATTCAACCCTGTAAAAGTGTTAAACTGGCCTTGGTTAGTCTTTTTGTTATATTCTTTCAAAGCTACAAACCATCGAATAGATGAAAACTGGTACCAGCCACCTTAACTTGCACTGCTTCCGCTTTTCTTCAGTTTCTTCCGATTGCCACGAGTTCACTTGAAGTTTTGAATTTAATGATTGTTTGGAAGCGACAACGAAAATCTCCTTTAAAAGCAGGCACGTTTAATCGGTTAAAAGACGGTAAAACTGAAAAAAATGCGACTAAAACTGAAAAACACACACGCGAGAAATCGTACGCGTAACTTGCTTACGAACTAGTCAAATTTAAACGTCTCAGCGCGCGCGCGCTAACCGCACGACACGCCAGTCCGATACTTCCTTCTTAGCATTTTCCCCCTCCCAACACTGGGAGGTAGTCCTAGTGTGGTTCTAAATAAGTGATTAAAAATTAATTCCAAGCGGAATCAGTTTATTAATTCGTCTCACGACAGTTTTGACGCCACACGCAACTTTAGCAACACGGGTGTGACCGTCACGTCCAGGATACCTTTCAACAATTCGTCCTAACGGCCAACGTCCTCTTGGAGTATCGGGCTGAATCACAAGAACTACATCTCCAACTTTTAGGTCTCGGAATTCTGAAGTCCACTTCGGTCGGCTGTTAAGGGCAGGAATACATTCCTTGAGCCATCTCCTTCACACTCCTGAAATAATGCCCTGGACCTTTCGCCATCGTTGACGCAGATGCAAAGGAGTGGTTTCAACGGAGTCAGGCACAAACTGTCCCCCCATTTGGCCCTGCAAGAAATGGTTAGGGGTCAATGGAACATCTTCTCGTGGATCTGAACTCTGATAAGTCAACGGACGGGAAATTAAGAAGGGATTCCGACCCAGCGAACATAGTGATCAGCTCCTCATCGTTTACATGTTTACACTAATTTCTTCCGACTGCCAGGAGTTCACGTGAAGTTTTGAATTTAATGATCATAGAATGGAGTTTTTGAAGTAAAAGCAAACCAAAATTGTAAAGTGCTCCACCCATCACAATCATTAAACAAATCGCACATATTGTGAGTCGCCAGGCTTCCCGTTTCATTGCTATGCACCACTTGCAGTTACTCAGCATATTTTTAATATCAGACTAAGCGCACCAAACCACAATTCTCTAATTGTACTAAGCGTTTAAATATCTTTTCAAAGTTTGCAATCGAAAAACTCTGACAGACATTTCCAGGACAGAAAAAGATCAGCCATACAAGGAGGAAAACAGAATCCTCTAGCCTCTCCAATGGGAAAACAACGAGAAAACTATATCTATACCAACAACATAAACAGCACAGCAAGACGTTGGATGATCACCTAAATTTTCGCTATATTTTTCTATTTGGCGTCGTTGAGTACTTAACATGTTGTAGTCATCTAATCTTTAATAAATTTCAAAATTAAGTCGCGGAAGCCTGAACGGTAAGCTTTTAAAAATGTACCTAGTTTTGGATAACCTTGACCGATCTCTAATTCGAAGAAAAATAAACGTTTTAGTCGCTCATCGATACACTTAAAAATAATTTTTTTGATAGCTTAAATACCCAACCTCAATGAATTTATGCTACATTCTATTTCTGTGGGACTTGTGAGACATCCAGCCAGAGGAGATACCACCAGGTGTCAACACTAGCAATACCGAATTGGCCGAATTGTAAAAAAATGAAATCACAATTCCAGGTTTATGCGTAGAGAATGTTTTCATTTCTATTTCTGTTGAAACACCTTTCTGTTGAGAGACTTTTTGCACATTCCCAATTCCCCATTCCCGCTTTTAACAACATCCACCTTTCTACGGATTACCGCTGACAGGCAAAACAGTGTATGACTGAATAACAGCCCTTACAGGCGTGAAGTGGAAACAAACGCCGACAACTCGAGAAAATTCAAGTCCCTGTAGGCATTTTCCCTGCTCAAAAGTATAGAAATCTGGAAACAAGTTTGCTTTTTTTTTGTTTGTTTTTTTTTCTATTTCGAACGATGTTTGATCAACACTTTAGGTGTATTGAGTTCACTGATTTACTAAATTTTTGTCTATTAGGGACTTCAAAAAACTTTTAAATATTGTTTAGACTCATTCCCAGTTTAGTTTATCCAACCAAATAAAGAAAAGAAAAAAAAAACAGTCCAATGAACAACTCGAAATCATGTGTTGTTCAGAATCACCAAAAATGACTTATTATCCTAAAGTCACGGTTCTGAAGTTTACCTGAAATCCGATCTCAATTGTCGTATATGTCAAGACTAGTCAGAGGAATACAATCTACCTCTTTTTGTTGTTTGGTTTCCGAGTCCAAGTTATAATTTGAGTTTGACTTCGAGTTGAACTTTTAACGCTAGAAAGAAAAAAATAATAATGATAAAAAATTACCTACGTGGAATTGAAGAAATAGTTATTTCTTCATGACAAGGGTGTCAAAAAACCTCTGACGTTGAAAACTTGCCTCTCGCCATTCACAAAATTTGTATGCAAATTTCTTTAAGTTGAAAAGTGACCTTGTTATTAAGAGAGGAAGAGAAAAAACCAGGTCAGCGATAATTTGAGAATGACAGTGTTGGACATAAAGAAACCGTAGCACTCTTTTAACTTTACTATTTAAGCGTAGATCTTTACAACAATAACCAGGTTTGATGGCTTGAAGAACTTATCAAATTTAAGGGCAGAGATTACTATTTGGATCAACGTACTAAAAATGCTTTTCAGTAGCAAAATTCACTGCATAATAGTTAATTAGAGCTACAAATCGCACAATGTGGTGTGTCGCCGGATTTCCCGTTTCAGTGGTATGCAGTTACTTCCAGTTTTTCAGTACTCGAAATTAAGAATGCCAGACTATAATTCTATAAATGTACGTGTACAAAGAGTCCAAATATCTCCCGAAGTTTGAATAAAGCACCCAGGTAGATATTTTCAGCACAGAAAGACATCAGCCATATAAGGCGGGAAAATAAAATCCCCTCGCTTCTCCTGAGGGAAAAGCGACAACCAACCAATAATCACAACAAGAGTAAAAACAATCGAACATCACACACACTACTTCAGGAGTCTCTACTTAATTCAGAACCTCGACACAAATTATTAACTATAGAAAAATAAAAATTAAAAAAAAACCCATAAAATTTAAAAAAGGAAAGAGAAAGAAAACATTTTCACACAACCATAAAACCAAACGAACTTAATATCGAAGAACTGATGTATCGAGCAAAGGAATGGAGTTGCATTACTGCAGCAAGAGTTTAAACGTGTGATGTTAGAATTATCATTAAATTAGTTTTAAAATTGTTTTGAGGTAGCCTAAACAGTGAGCATTTTAAAAATCACCTAGGTTTTTACAACCTCTTCTAACTCGCAGTCAAATATATAAGCGGTTTAGTTTCTCGTCGGATACGCTATAAGAATTATTTTACGCTAAACCTCAATGGTATTTTGCTACATTTTTATTATATGGGATTTGGAAGACAACCAGCTGGAGAAGATACCACCTGGAGTCTACAATAGCAATACTGAGTTGGCCGAATTATAAAAAATCAAAGCATAAGTTCATGTTTGATACTTAAAGAATGTATTCGTCTCTATTCGTGTTCAAACACCACTTGCACATAATTTTGTCAATCACCGAATGTGAGTGAAATTGTACTCACACCGGTTGTCGTGAGTCTTGAGGCTAATTGATTTCCGGAATAAGGTTAAGGTTGCCGTATTTTTTGTTTAGGATGTAATTATTTATCAAATCTTGAGAAACCAGTTTCTCAAGAAAACACTTATTTTGTAGGTCGCTAGGCGGAAACAAGATTAAGAAGTTGCGTGGTGATTTATTTACTCCATTAGTGAAGCTACGGACTCTGTAAGTCAGGAAGCTCATTTTTATATCGATCTACCTTAACTTGAAAGGATATGAACTTTTGCTTTAGATATTTCCACGCAAGTAACAAAAGGAAAAACTTGCACTTCGCGCCCGACTCGCGCTTGCCTCCGTTCGCTTGAAAACCCAAAAAATCACGCCAGTTCTGAAGGCTAAATGCTGATCTAGATATCGCTTTATTTTTCTTGTTGGTATTTGGATTGCATCCAGAACCTAGAGCCTGATTATTTCCGAGGGTAAAGGTCAGAATTCAGATTCCGATGAATTTGAAAACGATCGATACACCAAAGAATGTTAGCTAACACCTTGAGTAGGATTGGATTGATTGCGTGAACATTGTCAAAACGCTAAAGAAAAAACAAAGCCCATGTTGGTAAAATTGCCCTATGGAACTGTGATCTGCGTTCTCAGTTTTCGTTTACCCGCCAAAGTCGCCAGGTTATTTTGGAAGCTAATGAAGCAAAAAAGTGAGAGATTAGAGATGTCTTTAACTTACTGTATGGCAACGATACGTATCCTTTAGAACTTTAATTTATGGAAAGCCGATAAGTGTAGCCATCTTGCATTTGTGTGAGAACTTTGCAGCTTATTCTACCTTGTCTCTGAATAAGCCCTTTTAGTGGTTTGATTCTTTTTCTCTGGGGAGACCGATTTAATTTTATCCTTAAAAAAAAAACAGCTCGGTTCAAATAGAGTTAGTAGTCCCCTCTTTTAACTCTGGCCTATACTCTTCTTGTAATTCCATATTTGAGTAGAATGCGATCGCAAGTTTACACGTTTAGCGTGCTTTACAAGCTCCATGACTAAATAATTAGTTTAAAATGCATGTAGTAAAAAATGCATGCAGTTAAAAGGATGCACGCGCGCAACACGCAAACTGCGTGTCACTACACGCATTTGCAAGTGTGAGTGTAAGATGCGTGTAAATTACACGAAATCAGTCAACTACAACTCATTAAATGTGTTTACTGAGACGATTGGATCTACATTCATCCGTAAATACTTAACGAGTATCAGCAAGTTACTAGACTTTGTTGGGTTTCTTAATTCTTAGTTGCTGAAACCTTTGTTTCTATTGCGGAATCGTAACAGCTAACACGTGCTTGCGTAGAGGGGATCATGACGTTTACTGCTGTTTCCGTCGCTGCCGAAACAGCGTAACCGGATCACTTTTCAACATGTTTCCGCCAGTATTCAGTTGAAAGCAACATGTGTTTCCGGTGACGTAATCTCTTGATGACGTCAGCGGAAACAAACGAAAACTTCTCCGAAACCCCTTTGTTGCATGTTTCCATCGCGCATCTACACTCATGTAACATTTACTTGGAATGAGCTTTGGAAAAATTTCTTTAATACAAGGACACATTGCTCTGTTGTCTTTTGCCTGGGAAAGTTTTTCTTCCGCCCATTTTCTTTTCGGCGTATATAATCATGTTTTGTACCCGACCTAAGCAGTACAAAATATAGTAGAGAGACTTGAAATATTAGCTTGCATCACTTCCGCTTTTCATCAGACAGTCTTTTTCCTATTGCGACGAGTTCACATTTTTCCAGAACCCTCCACTAACGCCAACACTAGACACATCCACTTGAAGTAGTATAGGCAACTGAGGACTGAAATGACACAAAACAGGGCCCTGAGCGATAAACTTCTTGGACTCAACAAAAGCTGTGCCATGTGAATCAGTCCACTGGAAGGGAACGTCTTTGTAGGTGAATTTTCTTAAAGCCTTGACCACATCACTCAAGTTTGGAGAAAACTTTGCCAGAAAATTCAGCATTCGGCATACTGAAAATTGCTTCTGCTATGGTTAGGGCTGGGCTGACACCTTGAAGTTGAGCTGGAATCCCGTAAAAATCACTTTTGGGGTTTTAAACTTCTACCTGGCTGGGTTGAGCTCGAGTTCCACTTGTTGCATTCGCAGCAGGAAATTGCGAAGATTCTCACCATGATCTTTCTCGGCCTCCTCCTGTGTTATTCCACATTCATATTTAAGAACACGATCCGCAATGTTACAGAGACCTTTTATTCCTGCCAGGGCTTACTGCTGTCTCGTTTGATATTCCTCGTTTCGCTAGAGACTCGCTAGGGCAGACGTCGCCACCAGTACCAGCCAAAAGGAGTATGAGAGATTTTGGCTAAGCTTCATTAGTGAAGTATTAGTAAAGTATGTTGGTGAAACCAGATATCGCATCAGCTACCACAAAATAATTTGCACCATTCAGTTGTGGCAAAATGTCCTCAAAACGGGGAATTTACCTTTTCGGCGTTCGATTTAGTGTAATGTCACGTCACTTTTGTTGTAAACAAACCGCGAAAGCTCGGACATTGGGTCAGCTACCCACGACCAGTGTAAGGACTCCGACATTTTGTTGTAGATAATTTACACTGTCGTGAAGCTTCTCTATACACAAAATTGATCTCTTTGTTGCGTAATATGTTTGATTATTTATCAAGCAAGTTGTTATTTCACTACCGCCAAAGTAGATGCGAAGAATGTAGCAAGAAGCGTAAACAAAATAAGAACCGATTTCAACGCTGTCAATGTGGCAGAACTTTAAAAATATTTCGAGGAATCGGGGGATTTTAGCGAGCAGATAGTTGAAAACTTCGATCGTGGAAATCGTCTCCGCAGTTGAAAAATTGGTTCTGCCAATGGATTCAAATTTCGAATAAGACGACACCACCTCTTCAAACCATTCTGTTAATCAGGAGATACAAATTCCCAAATCATCTTTCGTAAAGACTGTGTACAATGTGGACGCGTCGCTGCCGTTTGGATTGTAAGACATTTTTAGTCATTTGAGTACCACTCTACCGATTTGTCAGGGACTCGCCGCCTATATATCATTTTAAGATAAATTCCTATTCATCGATGGTTATGTGGAATCTTTGGTAACAACTCAGTTCAAACAAGAGGGTGTTCAGGTATATGTGGCTTAAGTGCAGCCTTTGAAGAAAGTCAAACGGACGAGGTAAAGGAATACCAAGATCTCTCTTTTATTCTTGTTTATTCTTGTACACATAGCTGTCTTTCTTGTACACGAACGACGCACTTCGATGACATGACCCTTTCCACCTTTGCCTTCTCAGCTTTTGTCTAACTGCTCCAAGAAAATGGAAAAACTTGAACGAATCGCCGATTAGACAGGATTGAGATATTGGTAATCGTTTTCGCAAGCATCATAAGTGCCTCTCTTTGTCGCAACCATTCTTTTGGTATACTTGGGGAACTGAAATCGTACTCGTTCATCGTGTATGAGTCGGTTTTAATTTAAGGAATCAAGGCTTGCTCGCGTTTCAAAGCGATTCGAGAGTACTAATTTCCATCACGCATACCTTTTACTAATCGAGTTCGAGGGCCGTACTGTAAGATACGGACCTAGTTTTTTCCGCTGGGTTTATGGCACAAGCGCGAAGTGCACGGGAAAAACGAGGTTCTTTAACTTGCAGTACGGACCAAGAAAAACGAAGTTAGCACGATATTTACTATATCTCTTGATTCAAATAGAAGGGAAAAAGATTTTAGTTCAAGCGGAATGGCCTGTGATGATTAACGAGCGTCAAATCCTAAGCACAAGAATATTTTATTGGCTTCCAATAAAAACTGGACTTTGGGTCAAAAGTTCAAAATGTTCGTTTATTACCCATGCATAGTTTAGAATAATGCAAAATTACACGAAAGCAACAGTTTAAGTATACTAAGGTTTTCTGTAAGGAAGTGAGATAAAGCGTTCTATAAGTAACACTCTTGTCGAGAGTTTTTTTTTTTAATTCCTGAAATCTGCAAAGCACAACGCATTTCTGTGTAGAGAGTGCAAACTAACGGCTAACTTTGTTCAATGTCAGTGTCAACGTCAAACGAATGAATGAATTTTATCAATTCGATCGAAAACAGCACAAGCACCTTTTTAACGATTTGTATCCGATTTTTGGTGATTTGTGGCGTAGAAGTTGCAGGGTGGATTACTCGGTGCAGACTGAACAAAAAGATTAAAGACGGGTTTACATTGAGTCGATGTTTGTTGACGCGATGAAAGAAAGGCGTGGACTCGCTTGAGAGCTGAACCTACTTTTTAGAGCTTTAGGAGCAATAAAAACGAGACGATTTAGACGAAGATAACTCCAATATGCAATTTGAAAGCTTAAAATACTGTCATTTTGCTTGTCGACACCTTTAAAGAACTTGCCTAGGAGCTTATCGAGAGCAGCAGCTGGTATGCTTATTACATTAGAATTTTCATCAAACTGCTGTTCGTAAAACTCTACAAACTTTTTGCACTTGTATTTTGACTTTTCAAAGTATTCGACGACCTTTCGGCTGCAATGGAATAATCTGGTTTACGACCCGAATTATGTTCGTCGTAGGTAGTCGAATTTCTCTACTTGCCGCTTGTCCTACTCAAAAACTCGAAGAATCCGACTCGAAAGATTGGGATATCTGCTTCTAAGTTTTTCTCTTTTTCCTCGTTGGCGAACTTTTCCTTAAGTCGGTTCAAATTTTTCTTGAAGCGATATTTTGGCGATCAAAACAAACTTTTGAATTTAGCGGGCCATGCAATGAAATACGGCGCGCTAAATGGACTAATCATAGCGCACGTTCTACCCGAGAGATGCAACGAGGGGTTTTATTTGATAATCTACGAGCTTAATGCCCTGAAAATACCTGATCAGATACATCACTGTACGCACGCACAACTAGTTTGATTATTCCATGCCAAAGCGCATTCTGCTACTGACTGAGAAGCAACGTCGTACTAGTGCACGTGTCAACCTGACTGAGGATGAATCACCAAGCCCTCACCCAACTAACGGCCCTCGTCGGGCTGTCTGCAGCGACTAATTCTATACATTTTCAGAACATTTGACATTTCATAAATACCAGCTGTATGTTTTTCCTGATGTTCATTTGTTAAGTAAGGAATTTCAGGTATGTTATGTTCAAATGATAAGGACGACGAGCGAATATATACGTACTTTTCCTATAATAAAAATTGTCACCGGTCGATCGATTGAAGAAAAGAAGAAGAATAAAATAAATTGATTGAAGCTGTAAAGAAAATATAGTTCTTGTATATATGTGATTGTACATAGTGCGGAGCATAGATTTCACAAACAGACGGTATAAAAGTCTGGTAGGGGTTATATAAAACCGCACGATCAGAACATATTTACCTGTCATGTAATGAAAAAGGAAGATCACGAATAACGAGTGCTGAAAGAGTCCGATAAATAGAGGAAACAAGAAAAAAAGTGTTTCTGGAACAAAATCTAGTGTTTCCGTCCACTCTAGATCTGAATTCGTCAGCAGAAATAAGACAAAAATCTGTTTCCGAAAAGTAACCCAGTATTTCCGTCGACGTTCTGTCTGATTACGTCTACGGAAACAAGAGAAAAACGTTTTTCCGGAACGTGACCTTGTATTTCCGTGAACGTTTAGGTATGATGACGTCGACGGAAATATAAATAATTCATGTTTCCGCCACGTTACTATGTGTTTCCGCACATGTTAACATGAAGTTACACTTGCGGATACATTTGTTTGTTTTCCTTCAACTGAAACCTGACGGAAACATGTAAAAAAGTGGTACGGTTCCGCTGTGACCGCAGCAACGGAAACACGAGTAAACGTCACCAAACCGAAAGCGGAAACGCGTGTTGAGCATCGTGTTTCCGCAAGGTTTTCACATATTTCTTCCACGTTTCCGTTTACGGATTCTTGATATTTCTTCCTGTGTATATTATTCGCATCTACTTTAGCGGTAGCGAAATATCAACTTGCTTGATAAATAATAAAACATATAATACGAAAGAAATCAATTTCGAGCAAAGAAAAGCTTCACCACAGCTAAGAGTTGTCATAGGCGAATAAGATTGCTTTGCTGTGGGTGAGATAGTTATTTTCGCCTGCCCTCGAGGGATCAACGATTGAGCAATTCTATCTGGTGGTGTGTTGCATGTGGAGGTAGTGTCTAACTGCACCAGGATTGATTTGCTTAGGTCCTTGGTCACATCCAGTTCCAAGGGGCTGGACAATTAACGCCCTAGGGCCTCGCCTATTGGATGTTGTGAAGTGCTGTAGACAGTTTGGGCATATATTTCTGGTTTGATATCAACCTTAAGGAGATCAGTTTCATACTCCTCCCCTGAACTTTTTTCGGGTTCTTTGTTACCAGCGATGGAGGAACGGAAAGCTGCCAAAGCTTTGCCTTTTGCCTGCCACTTTAGCCTTTGGTCCGCTTCTTCTACTGTTTCTTCGGCAGGAGGCTCGCTGTCTTACCATCCATTGAGCTCGCGCTAATCTTTGAACATATGAATGAACTTTTCACAATTTCTTCGTGGATCTTCCGTGGATGAAAACTGCGGGAGTTGAGCGCAACCCCCTGTCCAGGACATTTTAAAAAATGTTGTTTTGAAGGACAATTTTACCTTTATCTTCAAATCAATGTTTTACAATTTACCAGAAATCCGATTTCAATCGTTCAAAATTTCATTTAAATTCATTTACCTTTCATAGAGTTTTTCTCCTTACACAATACCACATTTTTTGTAGCGACTCATACAGGGGATCAGTTAAATTTTATCGCGACACAACCCAAATCCTCTGACTCCTCGCCTCCGCCCATTCAGGTGATAAGTAATGACTGGTAACTAAGGTCATTGGCTTTGTACTTTGCACCTTTACACGTCCGCGACGTGGAAAGAAACGACAAGGGCGCACCCAAACCAGTCGCTAGACACTTTAATCTTCCTTATCATTCATTACAACATATGGCAGTTTGTGGCCTTTCCTTACATCTTGGTAGTTCGGAAAGCCGCAAAACACCAGAACAAAAATTTATCTTCCGAATCGGCACTCTTAATCCCCACGGTATCAACGAGCGCTTTTCATTCAACTAATTTATTCTTGTTTTCTTGTCACCATATTCCCACCAATAGCGTAGCTCCTCTTTCTGCGTATAAACCCACACACAACCCACAATTCCACCAATCGCTCTGAAGAAGGGCTTACGCTCGGAACATCACCTTTTTTACCCTATACGGTGGCCAATTAACGTTTTTAACTCAGTTGTTAACACTAAATTATCTGCTATACTCTCCCACCGACGCAGCACCACAGTTTCTTTAGAAACTTACCCCCTTTACTAAATCTTGGTTTCAAATTTTAATTTTAATTGCCCTGAAGTCCACGCGTTGCAGAGGGGCCAATTTACAGCTCATAATGGCAGGATCCAAATCCTACACCCCAACTGGTATATTTGCCAAGGCCCGGTTCCAAATTTTAAGAGAAATTCCATGGCCATTGTTTTTAGTGGGGATGGGATTTCTATTAAAATTTTATTAATCCTGCTAACTTCAAAAAAGTTCAGAGGTTCCCACTTCCCCCCCACCACTTTGCTCAAAATAAACATTCCCACTTTGAGAACATATTGTAACATACATATTTGTAAGGGACTAATAGAGATCCTATCACACCCTTGAAGCATTAAAATTGTTAAAATTGAGGTGGCAGGATTCAAATTCTATATCCCAACTCGCAAATTTTCCAAAGTTAACAAGTACCATAGCAAAATCAACAAATTCCCACCTCCTCCTTCCCACTCCCCCTCCCACTTTGAGAACATATTGTTAGTTGTTGAGATCAAAATCGAACAAATCACATCGCGTATTTACCAAAACTCGGTTTTAAATTTTAATTTCCCATTGGCCCATGCGATCGGCTGCATTCAAAAACAGATTTCAATCGTCACTAGTTCCATTGAAACTCACCTTTATGGAGCCTTTCCCCTAACGCAAGCGATTATTAGGAAAAAATAATCAATTCGGACTTTTTTTCATACAATGAATGCCCAAATTAGACATTCCCACCTCATCCCTCCCACTTTGAGAACACATGTTTAGGTCAAACAGAGATATTTTGTTTATTACACTCGAATCATTTATAAACAGCATAGTGTCAAAACAAAGGTTCTCTTCTTTGCGAAAGTTTAAACTGTGTATTTGTAAAAAAATTGATTTCTTTGGAGCTGCCGATGTAAAATCAAAAAGAGGCATGATCCTCGCAGGTGAGCTGCAATTTTACCAACAGCAGAAAAGAAAACTGAGAAAAATTCAGGTTCGGACAAGATTTGAACCCAGGCCTCCCTCCAGAAGTAAATGTCAACTCCTCCGCCCTTATGCCTATTTACTTTTATAGGACGCTCCATAGCCCCTGAATATTTGCTTCAGTTATATTCTGGTCATTGTCCTTCAAATGTTTTTTTAAGTGCGTATAACAAAACATTTAAAAACATTTTATAGTCGAAACGAAGGCTCATTTTACTGCGCGACTTTTCGATATGAATTTGTAATGAAATAAGTTTCTTTTAACTTGCGGGTTAAAATAAAATAAGGACATGACCTTCGCAGGTGAGCTGTAATTTTACCAATAGCAGAAAAGTTGACTAAAACAAAAAATTCAGGCTCAGACGAGATTCGAACCCAGGCCATTACATTTCAAGACTAATAGTGGAACAAAATTTACCTAATTTTCTGTTTTGCTTTTCTTCGACATGAGCACTAAAAAAAACAAACAGCAGATGTGGACTTTTTTTGCCGTACATTTCCAATACGCATCAGTAGATTCCCATGGGAGACGTAGTTTTCCAATAAAATAGGCAAAATTAAAGCCATAAATAGGCAAAATTAAAGCCATAAAGCGAAACAGCTCATATCAAGTGCGAATGACTTACAGCGACTTACGGCGCTTTATTTAGGCAAATGCAGCAAGCGTGGTACATAGCTAAATATGCCTCGTTTTTTAAAGCCGTGGAGCGGAACAGCCCATATAAAACGCGAATGACTTGAAAGATACCTCGTTCTTTAGACGCGGAAAACTTACAAAATTGTTTTTCAAGCCTTAAAAAAAAAAGGACGCGCTTAACACAAGAATATCAAGTACAGTATACGGGATATATGCCTCGTTCTGAAAGCTCTGACGCAAAACAGCCCATAAACAGAAATACGAAATTGCACAATGTCAGCTACCAGAGATCACTCTCTCAAACTATGTCTGCATTTTCCTGTTAGTCAGTAAGATAGTCCTGAACTATTAAACAGCCCATTTCAAGCGCGAATGACTTGAAAGATGCCTCGTTCTTCAAGCGCGGAATACTTCAAATCTCGTTCTTTAAGCCTTAAAAAAAAACACACTTAACACAGAAATATGAAGTACAGTATACAGGAAATATACCTCGTTCTGAAAGCCCTGACGCAAAACAGCCCATAAACAGAAATATGAAATTGCACAATGTCAGTTACCAGAGATCACTCTCTCAAACTATGTCTGCATTTTCCTGCATTCATTTTATTTTACTGACAATCGATATGTCGAGTAGTTCGAGAATGGAAAAGTTGCCGTCGAGTTACTCTTCCGAGTCAGCTGAGTGAAAGGTATTGCATAAAAAAAAATAAATAATAATAATAAAAAATTAATAAAAACGTTCATTTTCTTCATTTGGTTAATTTCACATAATTCCGTCCATTCCAAATACGCTACTAGTCTGTTTCAAGAGGGGAAATTTGTCGAAATCGTATTGCGGGTATCGGTCTTTTTAACCTCTCGAGTTCGCGCCCCTTTTCGTCCTGGCTTTTTTTCGGTTATTTATCTCCTCTGAATGTTTCATGATAAGAAATTGACCACTTTATAATTATTTCCTTAAACCATACAATACAAAAGCGTTTGAACACAGAGTTGAGTTCAAATAGAGTTTGCTTGTGAAGTGTCTTCAGCGGTCTTGCAGCCGAGGTTTAGTCAAGTAACCATTAATTCAGTATCTTTTTTTCGGTTTATCGAATTGGCGATCGCGTCAAATTTATCACTACCCTACATCGCTTAAGGGCATCGTTTCATACTGCCCAAAAGCCCAGCGCGTCGGAGAGTGCAGATCGGTTTTGCACACTGGAGTAAATTAGTAAGTTAAAGGGAAGGATAGACCTCAAAAATTTAGAATACTCATAAAAAGTATTGGAAAAATTGTTGTAAGGTAAGCCCTGAAAATGTTTGTCATTAGGGCCCGATGATTTCCAAGGGTGAAGATCAGAATTCAGATTCAGATGATTTTGAAAACGATCGATACACCAAAAAGTGTAAACCAGCACCTTGAGTAAGGTTTTATTTCAAAAGTTGTAGAATTAACTAAAAAGTTGCGTGAACATTGTGAAAACGCTAAGGAAAGGAAAGCCTATGTTAATAAAATTGCTTTATGGATCTGTGATCTGCGTTCTCAGTTTTCGTTTACCCGCCAACATCGCTTGGTTATTTTGGAAAACTAATGAAGCTGAATGGTGGGAGATCAATGATGTATGGCAACTATATGTATCCTTTAGAACTTTTGATAATGAAAAGCCGATTAGTGTAGTCATCTTGAGTGAGAACTTTCCATCTTATCCTATCTTGTCTCTAAACTTGCCCTTTCTTTTGTTTGTGTGACACTTATGCCTTCATTTTAGACGTAATTGAAGTGATGTGCGTTTTCTCTGGGGAGACCGATTTTTGAGCTTTTAGCGCAAAAACCATTGAATTAGGGTGTAAAATAATTTTATCCTTTAAAAAACAGCTTGGTTAATAAACAGAGTTAGTAGTCCCCGCTCTTCTCACTCTGGTCTATACTTTTTTGGTAATTCTATATTCGAGAAGAAATTGACACTATTTGCGTGCTTTACTAGCTCCATGACCAAATAATTAGTTTAAAATGCATGCAGTTAAAAGGCTGCACGCGCGCAACACGTAAATTTCGTGTCATTACACGCACCTGCAAGTGTGAGTTTGAAAAAACATATAAATTAGACAAATCATTTAACTAACTTAGTTTATAAATTAATTCAAATAGTACGCGCGCTCTGGTTGGCCATAAAACCATTTTACATGAGCGTATGTAAACACGGTTTTCGTTCCTCTTTCATTAGCTATTTTATAAAAGAAATGTAAAATGGTTTCCGTGTTTACATAGCCTATGTAAACACGAAAACCATTTTACATTTCTTCAATACACATTGAACTTGTGTACTGAGACAATTGGATTCACAATTTTTCGCAAGATTTTTGACGAGCACGAGCATATATAACTGCACTTTGATGGGTTTCTTACGAATTAGAAATGCCAGTATCAAGACTTAAAAGATTAACTTGCACTGCTTCCGCTTTTCTTCGAACAGTTTCTTCCGATTGCCACGAGTTCACTCGAAGATTTGAAGTTAATGATCATAAAATGGAATTTTTGAATTAAAAACAAACCAAAATTTTGGAGCACTCCTCCCGATCAAAATCATTAAACAAATCGCACAATATTGTGAGTCGCCGGGCTTCTCGTTTCATTGGTATGCACCACTTGCAGCTAATCAGCATATTTTTAATGTCAGATTAAGTACGTCAGACCACAATTCTCTAATTGTACCAAGTGTTTAAATATCGAGTAGAACGCGATCGCAAATAGCCACGTTTAGCGTGCTTCACTAGCTCCATTATCCGGCTTGATGATTGGTTTTAAATGGGTGCAGTTAAAAGGCTGCACGCGCGCAACAAGAAAACTGCGTGTGAGTACACGCACTTGCAAGTGTGAGTGGGAGATGCGTGTAAATTACACACATCATTCAACTACAACTCATTAAACGTGTGTACTGAGACAATTGGATTTACATTTATTCGTAAGATTATTGAATAGCATGAGCTACTAAATGCACTTTGTTGGGTTTTTTATGAATGAGAAATGCGAGTGTCGGGACTTTGAAGATTAACTTGCACCTCTTCCGCTTTCCCTAATGGTTTCTTCCGATTGGATGAGTTGACTTGAAATCTGAATATACTGATTTTGGAATGAAAAAGAAAAAAAAATTGTGAAGCGCTTCCCCAATTACAATCATTAATGCTTCGATGAAAGTTTTGATGGGCTTTCTAAAATTCGTTGCCAGGCGCGTTACCAAATCGTTAAGCATAAACGATATCAAGAAGTTGTCTAATAATTTGTTTGCTGAATTATTCAACCTGCAAACCCATTAGCTTTACTTTAACTGTTCCAGGATTTTACTAAAACACATGTTCCTACATGAATAATGAATACCACACAGTTTCTAGAACTCTAAGCTATTGGCATAGCAGGTGGCGTAATACACAAAACGATCGCAATGCAACATCATTTAACAACTCAACTTCGAGATAAAGACAAATGTAATTGGAAACATAGTGTTCTTAACAATATCAAGTAATCGGCAAATAGAGACACTTGCATTTTAAAGAGCATTAAAGAAACGTCTGAACAACCCGTACTGGATAATGATGGATAGAAAAAATCATAATATGATCCCCTCGCCTCTGTAGAGAGAAAAACGACAACAGGAAGGACAACAAGGACAAAAACAGCAAAAAAAAAACATTAAATGCTCATTTAAATGATCTTTGTATTCTTCTTATTAGGATTTGAATTCTATCCAGTTCTTTAACCTGCTGTAACTATTTAATCACGCTTTTTCATATGCCTAATCTTTGTAGTTACTTCTATGGCAACCAAATAGAAAATCTACCGCCTGGAGTCTTCGCTAACAACACCGAGTTGACTTACCTGTAAGTAAAACATTTGTAGCTTCATATTTGATACCATCGATACTATTTTATTTCAAACTTTAAAAATTGTGTTTTGTACAACACTTATTGTTATATTTTGTAAGCAACTAATGTTGATTCCATTCCACCTATAATACAACACACGTTAAACTGTGAAGATCTAAATTCAGATTATTCAGAACATATTTTTACCCAGTCCAGGGTAGTAACATCAATAATAGCATTTCCAAAGTTATCCCTACCATTACTTTTTATATTGTCGAGAAGGACATGATTTATCTTTTATCTTTAAATCACGTTTCTAAACTTCACCAGAGATCATATCTCGATTGTTCCTTATCTCGTTACATTTACCTAATTTTCTGTTCTGTTTTTCTTTGACCTAAGTAGTTAAAAAAAAGGGAAAAAAAGGAATAAACGAAATACGCCTCGTTCTTAAAGCCATAGAGCGAAACATCTCTTTTCAAGCGTGAATGACTTGAATTTATACCTTGTTTTTTCAAGCCTTTTAAGCAAAACAGCGCTTTACGTTAACATATGCAGTATGCATGAAATATGGCCCGTTTTTTAAGCCATGAAGCTAAACAACTCATATCATGCCTCATTCTTAAAGCCCTAAAGCAAAACAGCCCATTTCAAGCTCGGAAGACTTGATATATTTTGTTCTTCCAGCCATTTAGACAGAACGGTACTTAACGCAGAAAAATTGGATGCACCTTAAGTAAAATATGCCTCGTTCATAAAGTCATGAAGCAAAACTACTCATTTCAAGGGCGGATCACGTGAAGCATATCGTGTTCTTCGACCCATTAAGCGAGACCGCGTTTTGCACCGGCATGTGCAGTATGCGTGAAATATGCCTTTTTCGCCAGACCATGAAACGAGATTGTTAGATATTGAATTCGATAGAAGTAAAATCTGTTCTATTATCTTCTATTCGAGGTGAACGAAGCTGGTAAACAGAAATATGAAATTGCACAATGTCAGTCACAACAGATCACTCTCTCAAACTATGTCAGCATTTTCCTGCATTCCTTTTATTTTTATGACAATCGATATGTCGAGTAGTTCGAAAATTGAAAAGTTGCCATCGAATTACTCTTCCGAGTCAGCTGAGTGGAAGGTATTGCATGAAAAAAAATGGCAAACGTTCATTTTCTTCATTTGGTTAATTACACAGAATTCTGTCCGTTTTACATACGCTACTACTTTGTTTCAAGTGTGGGAATTTGTCAAAATCGGATTCCGGGTATTGGCCTTTTTGGTACTTCCTGAAAATGTTTCTCATTAGAGCCCGATGATCTCCAAGGGTAAAGATCAGAATTCAGATTCCAATAATTCTGAAAACGATCGCCGGATACACCAAAAAATGTAAGCCAGCGCCCTGAGTTAGATTTGATTTCAAAAGTTGTAGAAATTAATCACAGCGATGTATGAACATTGGGAAAACGCTAAGAAAAGAAAGGCCCAGGTTAATAAAATTGCCCTACGGAAATGTGATGTGCGTTCTCAGTTTTTTTTTTTTTTTTTTTTTTTAGCCAAAGTTGTTAGGTTATTTTGGAAAATTAATGAAACTGAAGAGAAAGAGATCAGAGATTTCTATAACGTACTGTATAGGAATTATAATTATGTATCCTTTAGAAATGTTAATAATGAAAAGCAGACTGAGGTAGCCACCTTGTCTCTCACACTTATGCATTCGTTTTAATCGTTAGTGATGTGATGTGATGTGCGTTTTCTCTGCGGAGACCCATTTTTTAGCTTTTAGCACAAAAACCATTGAATTGTGGTGTGCAGTTTAAAATAATTCTATCCTTAAGAAAAAAAAAAAAAAGCTTGGCTTAAACAGAGTTAGTAATCACCTCTCCTAACTCTGGTTTATACTTTTGTGGTAATTCCATAGTCGAGTAGAACACGATCGCAAATTGACACGTTTAGCGTGCTCTACTAGCTCCACGAATATATTAGTAAACTGTAACGCTTCTTTTGATGTTTTCTTCACGGACGACGAGATGGTGAGGTGCTACACGTCAGGAACTAAAGGTTTCCAGTAATTGGATAGCGGAAAATTAGGCTTTCTTGTGTCCGTTTTACAAAGAAAGTTTGACTCGCCATGTTTTAGTGAGCAGTGGGATCAGATAGCCGCTCGCATTAATACGAAATGTAGAGGAAAGAGGAGGACTCTTATTCACAGACTTAAGAAAACTAGTTTGTTTTCAAAACACTGAGATGGCACAATTAGTCCATCATTTCAAATAGGAAAAAAGTATAGGTCGGTTAATTGAACAGATTTTTTAGCCATTGTTTAACAAAACCGCGTTCTAAATTATTTTGATTTTGGCTATTCCTAGCATATGAACATTGCTAGTTATTAAGAGAATAAAAAAGGCATAAAACGCAGACTAGAAAATCATTCATCTGCCCAAAATAAGGCATTTACAAATAGGTTAGGTGAAGACAGTCAAAGGAATCTATAACGCCTAAAGTTTGGCAAATAGATTGTCAGTTAATAAAAGATGACGCTACTGTTGCACCATAAGGACTGTCGTACTTGTCGTAATGCCTCGGAGACTAGCACAACAGACAAACACGGTAAGAACACAGTTTACCCTCAACGAAGTAGCCATTTGCTTTGAGTTATACAGGTTTGTTTTAATTATTTTAAAGAGCTTGTGCTTGCTGCCTTTAAAAGTTCATGCGTGATTTCAAGAGCAGAGGACTTTGCTCGTTCGGCTCGTGTTTTAAAAGCTGTTTTAAGAAAATGAGGAATTCGAAAATGAAGGAAAAAACTCAAACACAGTTTTAAATGATGGACAACAAGTCGAAATATTCCTTCATGTTTGGCAAATTAGTTGCATTGGATATTGAGTATCGCATATCGGCCGGGCGTATCAGTGAGCTAAAAAGCCTTACAAGCTTAGGACGTACTTCTTGTACAAATCGAAAGCAACTTTAACTTTCAGAGGCGTGTTATAAAATTGGCGCGGTCTCCGTGCTATATTGTGCAAAGTTGCAAGCAGTTATTTATTGACCACCTTCTAACAAAGCTGACGACATGAGCATTGAAGCGAGCATCGAAAGAGTTCATTTATTAAATAAAGAAACTTTGATTGTTTCCGATATCAACATCGACTTCAGAGAGAAACTAGGCTATGGTTAACATCGCCTTGCGAAAGGACTTCGTAATTTGCATTCCAAACAGCTTGTGGATTTCATTACACGCCCCGTGAATGGCGCTGAATGTGATCCGTGTAACTATCGTCCAATTTCAGTGTTACCGGTTTTGTCGAGAGTCATTGAGCGCCATGTGCACATCTTATGCACTTTTCTCTGCGATAATAACTTGATTTTTTTAAGGCAGTCTGGTTTTCGCAAAAACCTCAGAACTGAAACTGCCCTCATCAGGATAATCGATGACCTATTTAATTTGGACAAGGACAGGGTCTCTGGAGTGGTGCTTATTCACCATTGCAAAGCATTCTATAAGGTCGACTATGAACTATTACTGAAGAAACTGGAGGCACATGGCATGGTGAATACGGAGCTTAAATGGTGTCAGTCTTATTTGACCGGAAGGAAGCAAGTAGTTCACCTGAGTGGAAAGGAGTCAAGTGGGGCGCCGATGGAACGTGGAATTCCTCAGGGAAGTATTTTAGGCCCAATATTCTTCATACTATTCATCAACGATCTACCACTGCATGTCAGTTCACAAGAAGACCTCTATGCTGATGATGGTACCCTTGCAGCATCTGCTCACTTTAATAATTTACTTGAACTTGAACTTTCACTAAATATCTCCGCAAATGAGATACGTCACTGGGCTGACTCAAATAAACTCCCAATCAACGAGTCAAAGGCTAAAGTCTTAACGATCACCAGAAAGCACCTGGCGTCTAACATCAATAATGCACTTGTTGTCCACTCCAACTTGTTGTCCGCAACACGCAAACTGCGTTCGTTTCCTACACGCAATTGCAAGTCTGACTGTGCGATGCATGTAATTTACACGAAATCTGGCAATTACAATTCATTAAATGTTTTAACTGAGACAATTAGAAGGAAAATTTTTTGTAACATTTTTGACGAGCATCAGCCAGTAATATAACTGCACTTTGTTGGGTTCCTTATTAATGAAAATGCGAGTGTAAAGGTGGCTGGTACCAGTTTCCTCACAGGGGAGTTGGTCACTCTCATGCGTCACGCGCGAGAGAAACGCGCGAAGGAAGCGCGAGATTTAAAAGGCGTAAAATTCACAACAAACATGGCGGCGCGAGGCTTTCTTCGATCTACGCATTTCTGTCTTATTTTGTAAGAAGTTTGCCCACCAGAGTGTATTTGATGTATTCAACGGCCACTGCGTATGCAGGAGACAGAAACGAAAATAAAGAAGGCGATTCTCGGCGACATAAAGGCTGCTTCGCATCGAAACGAAAAATCCAATCGATACGAAATCTCGTGATAGCAAAAGGAAAGAGAGAACTCAAGTGAAAGAAAATCTGCCAGAAGAAGAGAAAGACTGCGAACCTCCAAGGAAAATAAAACGAGGTCACAACAGGTAAGTTATGTGTTACATCGCTGTTGCATTTTGGCTGGTTCGACTGAGATTTGTTACGTTTTCTTCTTTCCTTTTATTCTTTTGATTCTTGATAATCAAATACCCGAAATCAAATAGCTAAGCAAAATTTTTATCATTACAGCACACTGAATACGAGGTTGATATTTGAGGTACAAGACTGATTGAACTTCCAGTTCTTCGAAATGAGTTGAAATCTTGCTCAAGCTGCAAAAGAGATAAGTTCCTGTAGGAGCCTTAAGAAATATTTTTCTCAAAAAGAAAAAAAAAAAAGACACACAAAACAAAATAAGTCGATAAAAATAATAGATCTTTTTATAAATCTCATATGAGTATATTAAAATGTTTGTCTCTGGTATTGTTGTGTAAGGTGGGTAAAATAATTTTTAGGTAAAATAAAATATTTTAAAATATTACAAGTATTGTTTAACACAGTGCAGGAAACTTTTTTTAGCTATTAAGTATGGCATTTAGACAGGCTCAAATATGACTTTTCTTGCTGGTCAAATTTCAGAGTACAATATCTTACCTCCTGTCATCTTGAACTTCCACTTTCTTAAATTGTTTGCTTTCCTCAAACTATTTGCTTCTATGCATAAATAAATGACTTTGATCACTAGGCCATTTATTGCACCCACAGGTCCATTATCCCTTACAAACATTATGGCAGAAAAACAAAGTGGTCTCAGTAGTATCTTCAGCATTAAATGCAGCTTCTGTAGTCACGAAAATGAAGTAAAATCCTCTGCTGAACACAGAGCTGGAAGCCGTGGTCCTCTTGTTAATGATATCAACACAAGTGCAGTATCAGGATCCCTCCATGCTGGCATGGGGAATACCCACCTATATAATTTACTCTCTAGAATGTACCAACAAAGAATTTTAACCTGTTTAAAAGAAGAGAAAGAGAAGTTGGAAATGCCCTAGAGAAGGTTGCTACAGACAGCTGTAAATTTAAATTAAGTTTAGAAAAAAAATTGCCGAGAAATATTCTGGTCTATCTGCAGACCATCTCCCTGGAGTAGCTGTCTCCTATGATATGGGTTGGCAAAAAAAGGGGAAGGGGACACAACTCTGCGACTGGTCATGGGGCTGCCATAGGTCTCGCTGCTGGAAAAGTTGTGAGTTATTCCACAAGATGTGTCGAGTATGTAGCCATAACAAATTAACTGGGAAAGAAAAAAAGCATGATTGTTGAAATAATCACTATGGTCATCAAAATTAATGGAAAGAGATGTTGCTTGTGAACTGTGGAGAAAAGCTCCTCAATCTGGAGTCAAATTTTCAATTTATGTCGGGGATGATGACTCAACAACCCTTGCAGACATAAAGAACAAAGTCCCTTATGGTGTTGAGAAATGGTCCGATGTTGGTCATGCCAAGAAATCCCTTAATACCAGATTATACAATCTTAAGAGACTGCTTCAAAGGATTGAATTGCTCAATTCTCAGTTCAAAGGTTATAAATTACATCACTGAGTGCTTCAGTTTTTGTGTCAGCCAAATGTGGGAGATCCTGAATCTTTAAAGCAAGGTCTCAAAAACATTATTCCCCATGCCTTTGGGGAGCATACTTGTTGTAATGTTTCATGGTGTGGTTTCAAGCAAAATCCTGTTGCCTACAAACATACAGACTTGCCAAATGGCAAAGATCTTTTTGGAGATTCCCTAAAAATAGCCTTAAGTGACATTCTGGACCAATATTCTACTGACATTGTAGTGAACAAACTGACCCCACGTGTTAATTCACAGAGAAATGAAAGTCTTAATAGCACCATTGGTTCTTAGAACTCCAAAACTCATTTTTATGGAGGCAGTGAAAGTAATGATTTTTGAGTAGCATGTGGGGTGGCACAAACCAATATTGGATACAACCACATTGGAAAAACATTAGAGATTCTTAATATTGAGCTTGCTTCTCTCTATTAAAGACATGCTGAAGCAATGGACAAGAAGCTTTTTTATGACAAACAACAAAAAGAAAAAAAGAAATTCAAGAGAAGGCGTAACCAGTTATCTTAACAAAAAACCTTGCAAACACTCAGGAGGGAAGTCAGTGAAGGGGTCACCTATGAGTCTTCAGCAGGTCTAAATTTGGACCCAACAAATCATGAAACAGTGTCACAAAATGTATTTGAAATGCCTACAGAAATATCACTCACTGAGCTAAAAGGATAAATGAAGAAATAACACCACCCTACACTATAAGGCCAAAGATTGTGCACTTACAATATGATTCAAAACAGAAATATTAATTCGTTATCTTTGACACATAAACGACTTGCACAGGGAAGCTAGCTGAGATGTGCGAATTGTCTGCTGTAAGTGGAAATGAGAAACATGAATTCTCCACTTACATTCTCCCAAAAGCAACCTAAGTTACAGTGCCTACCTTGTCAATGGCCTGACCATAAAGACCATAAAAGGAGTAAGGACATTGTGCCAAGGAAACATTTCTGTCGAAAGTATAACCATAGAGGAAGCACTTGGTGACTTCTGACTCTTATAACTAAAGTCAAGTCTTCTGAGCGACATGAAAATCAAATAACTGTTTTAATTGGTCATTATTCGGCAACGCTCGATGTCCCTACTCTCCTGAGAAATAGTGATGAAAACTTCAAGGATGGCATTACTGATATGAATGTCTACTTTGCGGATAGTCTACATCTGATGAAAAAACTGATTAAAAACAAACATAAAGCATCTGAGCTCGATTCTAGTAGATACTGCAAACCAAACCAAAGAAACTTTTATAACCATTTGTTCAAGGAACAATTTGACGCCCATGATGCTTTAGAAAATGTCAGGGCGCTGAGAAAAATTCTTTTTGGATCGTCATTAAGCCTCTCCAGGAAAAAAAAATCGTTGAGAATTCCAGTATCATCAGTGCTCCCCACGCAGTGGCAAACATGCTCTACCGAGATCAACGCCACGAACTTCTTCTAACATTCAGTGACAACTTGTTCAACGTAACTGACACCGGACCAATTAAAAGATCAATGGCACAAAACATCGCTGACAGTGATCTCTCTTATGATGACCTTCACAAACTGTACACAAGGTTACAAGGTTTGGTAGAAGAGGACTAGTCGCCATATTGTCTAATCCACCAACAACTTCATCGGCGAAGACAACACAAGTCACACGGACGAAGAGGATATTGGCCGCCATAGTTAGACACTTCGAAGAAACCAGGAACGAAGAATAAGGAGAGATGCCCGAAAAAAATCTCAGGCATAACGTTTTACTTGTTAGGAGACTCGCAATCTCTAAACAAACATTCCGACCGAAGCGCCAAGCAACACGTGTTTTCCATTTCAAACTTTCGCTCGTTGTTTTTCAATAAAAATATGGCTAATATAGTCAGAAGCTGGAAGTATATCTTTCAAGGTGGGCCCGGAAGGCTGTTTTTAACGGCTGCTGAATGACTTTCTGAGCAGTAAACGTTTCTGAAAATCAGATCGGATGCAGTAGGAGCTCGCGCGAGCACACGCAATTGTCAGCGGTAGCCGTAACAAATCATGAACAACTGTCGATATAATGGCATCCGGATTTTTAAATGCGCGAGAACGTGCGTGGGAATTGCTAGACTCACGAAAGCTTTTGCATGAAAAAAATGTGCGGTGACCCCTTCTTTTTAATGTTCCAATATAATAATAACATTGAAAGGAATCATCAGAAAAAAATTAGGAAATTCTACGGAAGGACATTTGCGATGCGTGAAAATTGCCTTTTTCTAAATTCTCTGAAATTCCGCTCCATATAAAGTCTTTGTGCATTTTCCGTTTCAAGTGCCAAAAGCGGTCACTAAGAAAAATCACGGGGTCGCCGAGTTATTTTTCATATTATTTGAGCCACAAGCTAAAATAGGCGTCTGAATAATCCTATGAAAGTGTTGCCATGGAAACTGCTGGTGACGAAATAACACCTATTTTTGGATAACCAATGGTTATATACTTCAACCCTGTAAAAGTGTTCAACTGGCCTTGGTTAGTTTTTTTGTTATATTCTTTCAAAGCAACAGACCATCAAAAAGATGAAAACTGGTACCAGCCATCTTCACTTGCACTGCTTCCGCTTTTCTTCAAACAGTTTCTTCCGATTGCCATGAGTTCACTTGAAGTTTTGAATTTAATGATTGTTCGGAAGCGATAACGAAAATCTCCTTAAAAGCAGGCACGTTTAATCGGTTAAAAGACGGTAAAACTGAAAAAAAATGCGACTAAAACTGAAAAACACACACGCGAGAAATCGTACGCGTAACTTGCGTACGAACTGGTAAAATTTAAATGTCTCAGCGCGCGCGCGCGCTAACCGCACGACACGCCATTCCCGTACTATCTTCTTAGCATTTTCCCCCTCCCAACTCTGGGAGGTAGTCCTAGTGTGTTCCTAAATAAGGAATTAAAAATTAATACCAAGTGGAATCAGTTTATTAATTCGTCTCACGACAGTTTTGACGCCACACGCAACTTTAGCAACACGGGTGTGGCCATCACGTCCAGGATACACTTCGGCAATTCGTTCTAACGGCCAACGTCCTCTTGGAGTATCGGGCTGAATCACAAGAACTACATCTCCAACTTTTAGGTCTCGGAATTCTGAAGTCCACTTCGGTCGGCTGTTAAGGGCAGGAATACATTCCTTGAGCCATCTCCTCCACACTCGTGAAATAATGCCCCGGAGCTTTCGCCATCTTTGACGCGGAGGCAAAGGAGTGGTTTCAACGGAGTCAGGCACGAACTGTCCCCCCATTTGGCCCTGCAAGAAATGGTTAGGGGTCAGTGGAACATCTTCTCGTGGATCTGAACTCTGATAAGTCAACGGACGGGAAATTTAGAAGGGATTCTACCCCAGCGAACACAGTGATCAGCTCCTCATCGTTTACATGTTTACACCAGTTTCTTCCGATTGCCACGAGTTCACTTGAAGTTTTGAATTTAATGATCATAGAATGGAGTTTTTGAAGTAAAAGCAAACCAAAATTGTAAAGTGCTCCCCCATCAC
This sequence comes from Pocillopora verrucosa, assembly GCF_036669915.1. Taxonomy (NCBI): domain Eukaryota; kingdom Metazoa; phylum Cnidaria; class Anthozoa; order Scleractinia; family Pocilloporidae; genus Pocillopora; species Pocillopora verrucosa. The sequence continues at coordinate 6,754,368 of NC_089312.1, forward strand.
AATCTTAAACAAATCGCACATATTGTGAGCCGCCAGGCTTCCCGTTTCATTGGTATGCACCTCTTGCAGTTACTCAGCATACTTTTAATATCAGACTAAGCGTGCCAAACCACAATTCTCTAATTGTACTAAGTGTTTAAATATCTTTTCAAAGTTTGCAATCGAAAAACTCTGACAGACATTTCCAGGACAGAAAAAGATCAGCCATACACGGAGGAAAACAGAATCCTCTCGCCTCTCCAATGGGAAAACAACGAGAAAACTATATCTATAACAACAACATAAACAGCACAGCAAGACGTTGAATGATCACCTAAATTATCGCTCTATTTTTCTATTTGGCGTCGTTGAGTACTTAACATGTTGTAGTTATCTAATCTTTAATAAATTTCAAAATTAAGTCGCGGAAGCCTGAATGGTAAGCTTTTAAAAATCGTACCTAGTTTTGGATAACCTTGACCGATCTCTAATTCGGAGAAAAATAAACGTTTTAGTCGCTCATCGATACACTTAAAAATAATTTTTTTGATTGCTTAAATACCCAACCTCAATGAATTTATGCTACATTCTATTTCTGTGGGACTTGTGAGACATCCAGCCAGAGGTGTCAACACTAGCAATACCGAATTGGCCGAATTGCAAAAAAATGAAATCATAATTCCAGGTTTATGCGTAGAGAATGTTTTCATTTCTATTTCTGTTGAAACACCTTTCTGTTGAGAGACTTTTTGCACATTCCCAATTCCCCATTCCCGCTTTTAACAAGATCCACCTTTCTACGGATCACCGCTGACAGGCAAAACAGTGTATGACTGGATAACAGCCCTTACAGGCGTGAAGTGGAAACAAACGCCGACAACTCGAGAAAATTCAAGTCCCTGTAGGGATTTTCCATGCTCAAAAGTATAGAAATCTGGAAACAAGTTTGCTTTTTTTTTGTTTGTTTGTTTTTTCTATATCGAACGATGTTTGATCAACACTTTAGGTGTATTGAGTTCACTGATTTACTAAATTTTTGTATATTAAGGACTTCAAAAAAATTTTAAATATTGTTTAGACTCATTCCCAGTTTAGTTTATCCAACCAAATAAAAAAAAAGGAAAAAAAAAACAGTCTAATGAACAACTCGAAATCATGTGTTGTTCAGAATCACAAAAAATGACTTATTATCCTAAAGTCACGGTTCTGAAGTTTACCTGAAATCCGATCTCAATTGTCGTATATGTCAAGACTAGTCAGAGGAATACAATCTACCTCTTTTTGTTGTTTTGTTTCCGAGTCCAAGTTATAATTTGAGTTTGACTTCGAGTTGAACTTTTAACGCTAAAAAGAAAATAATAATAATGATAAAAAATTACCAATGGGCCTACGTGGAATTGAAGAAATAGTTATTTCTTCATGACAAGGGTGTCAAAAAACCTCTGACGTTGAAAACTTGCCTCTCGCCATTCACAAAATTTGTATGCAAAGTTGAAAAGTGACCTTGTTATTAAGAGAGGAAGAGAAAAAACCAGGTCAGGGATAATTTGAGAATGACAGTGTTGGACATAAAGAAACCGTAGCACTCTTTTAACTTTACTATTTAAGCGTAGATCTTTACAACAATAACCAGGTTTGATGGCTTGAAGAACTTATCAAATTTAAGGGCAGGGAGTACTATTTGGATCAACGTACTAAAAATGCTTTTCAGTAGCAAAATTCACTGCATAATAGTTAATTAGAGCTACAAATCGCACAATGTGGTGTGTCGCCGGATTTCCCGTTTCAGTGGTATGCAGTTACTTCCAGTTTTTCAGTACTCGAAATTAAGAATGCCAGACTATAATTCTATAAATGTACGTGTACAAAGAGTCCAAATATCTCCCGAAGTTTGAATAAAACACCCAGGTAGATATTTTCAGCACAGAAAGACATCAGCCATATAAGGCGGGAAAATAAAATCCCCTCGCTTCTCCTGAGGGAAAAGCGACAACCAACCAATAATCACAACAAGAGTAAAAACAATCGAACATCACACACACTACTTCAGGGGTCTCTACTTAATTCAGAACCTCGACACAAATTATTAACTATAGAAAAATAAAAATTAAAAAAAAACCCATAAAATTTAAAAAAGGAAAGAGAAAGAAAACATTTTCACACAACCATAAAACCAAACGAACTTAATATTGAAGAGCTGATGTATCGAGCAAAGGAATGGAGTTGCATTACTGCAGCAAGAGTTTAAACGTGTGATGTTAGAATTATCATTAAATTAGTTTTAAAATTGTTTTGAGGTAGCCTAAACAGTGAGCATTTTAAAAATCACCTAGGTTTTTACAACCTCTTCTAACTCGCAGTCAAATATATAAGCGGTTTAGTTTCTCGTCGGATACGCTATAAGAATTATTTTACGCTAAACCTCAATGGTATTTTGCTACATTTTTATTATATGGGATTTGGAAGACAACCAGCTGGAGAAGATACCACCTGGAGTCTACAATAGCAATACTGAGTTGGCCGAATTATAAAAAAATCAAAGCATAAGTTCATGTTTGATACTTAAAGAATGTATTCGTCTCTATTCGTGTTCAAACACCACTTGCACATAATTTTGTCAATCACCGAATGTGAGTGAAATTGTACTCACACCGGTTGTCGTCAGTCTTGAGGCTAATTGATTTCTGGAATAAGGTTAAGGTTGCCGTATTTTTTGTTTAGGATGTAATTATTTATCAAATCTTGAGAAACCAGTTTCTCAAAAAAACACTTATTTTGTAGGTCGCTAGGCGGAAACAAGATTACGAAGTTGCGTGGTGATTTATTTACTCCATTAGTGAAGCTACGGACTCTGTAAGTCAGGAAGCTCATTTTTATATCGATCTACCTTAACTTGAAAGGATATTAACTTTTGCTTTAGATATTTCCACGCAAGTAACAAAAGGAAAAACTTGCACTTCGCGCCCGACTCGCGCTTGCCTCCGTTCGCTTGAAAACCCAAAAAATCACGCCAGTTCTGAAGGTTAAATGCTGACCTAGATATCGCTTTATTTTTATTGTTGGTATTTGGATTGCATCCAGAACCTAGAGCCTGATTATTTCCGAGGGTAAAGATCAGAATTCAGATTCCGATGAATTTGAAAACGATCGATACACCAAAGAATGTAAGCCAACACCTTGAGTAGGATTGGATTGATTGCGTGAACATTGTCAAAACGCTAAAGAAAAAACAAAGCCCATGTTGGTAAAATTGCCCTATGGAACTGTGATCTGCGTTCTCAGTTTTCGTTTACCCGCCAAAGTCGCCAGGTTATTTTGGAAGCTAATGAAGCAAAAAAGTGAGAGATTAGAGATGTCTTTAACTTACTGTATGGCAAAGATACGTATCCTTTAGAACTTTAATTTATGGAAAGCCGATAAGTGTAGCCATCTTGCATTTGTGTGAGAATTTGCAGCTTATTCTACCTTGTCTCTGAATAAGCCCTTTTAGTGGTTTGATTCTTTTTCTCTGGGGAGACCGATTTAATTTTATCCTTAAAAAAAAAAAAAACAGCTCGGTTTAAATAGAGTTAGTAGTCCCCTCTTTTAACTCTGGCCTATACTCTTCTTGTAATGCCATATTCGAGTAGAATGCGATCGCAAGTTTACACGTTTAGCGTGCTTTACAAGCTCCATGACTAAATAATTAGTTTAAAATGCATGTAGTAAAAAATGCATGCAGTTAAAAGGATGCACGCGCGCAACACGCAAACTGCGTGTCACTACACGCATTTGCAAGTGTGAGTGTAAGATGCGTGTAAATTACACGAAATCAGTCAACTACAACTCATTAAATGTGTTTACTGAGACGATTGGATCTACATTCATCCGTAAATACTTAACGAGTATCAGCAAGTTACTGGACTTTGTTGGGTTTCTTAATTCTTAGTTGCTGAAACCTTTGTTTCTATTGCGGAATCGTAACAGCTAACACGTGCTTGCGTAGAGGGGATCATGACGTTTACTGCTGTTTCCGTCGCTGCCGAAACAGCGTAACCGGATCACTTTTCTACATGTTTCCGCCAGTATTCAGTTGAAAGCAACATGTGTTTCCGGTGACGTAATCTCTTGATGACGTCAGCGGAAACAAACGAAAACTTCTCCGAAACCCCTTTGTTGCATGTTTCCATCGCGCATCTACACTCATGTAACATTTACTTGGAATGAGCTTTGGAAAAATTTCTTTAATACAAGGACACATTGCTCTGTTGTCTTTTGCCTGGGAAAGTTTTTCTTCCGCCCATTTTCTTTTCGGCGTATATAATCATGTTTTGTACCCGACCTAAGCAGTACAAAATATAGTAGAGAGACTTGAAATATTAGCTTGCATCACTTCCGCTTTTCATCAGACAGTCTTTTTCCTATTGCGACGAGTTCACATTTTTCCAGAACTCTCCACTAACGCCAACACTAGACACATACACTTGAAGTAGTATAGGCAACTGAGGACTGAAATGACACAAAACAGGGCCCTGAGCGATAAACTTCTTGGACTCAACAAAAGCTTTGCCATGTGAGTCAGTCCACTGGAAGGGAACGTCTTTGTAGGTGAATTTTCTTAAAGCCTTGACCACATCACTCAAGTTTGGACAAAACCTTGCCAGAAAATTCAGCATTCGGCATACTGAAAATTGCTTCTGCTATGGTTAGGGCTGGGCTGACACCTTGAAGTTGAGCTGGAATCCCGTAAAAATCACTTTTGGGGTTTTAAACTTCTACCTGGCTGGGTTGAGCTCGAGTTCCACTTGTTGCATTCGCAGCAGGAAATTGCGAAGATTCTCACCATGATCTTTCTCGGCCTCCTCCTGTGTTATTCCACATCCATATTTAAGAACACGATCCGCAATGTTACAGAGACCTTTTATTCCTGCCAGGGCTTACTGCTGTCTCGTTTGATATTCCTCGTTTCGCTAGAGACTCGCTAGGGCAGACGTCGCCACCAGTACCAGCCAAAAGGAGTATGAGAGATTGTGGCTAAGCTTCATTAGTGATCTAAAGTATGTTGGTGAAACCAGATATCGCATCAGCTACCACAAAATAATTTGCACCATTCAGTTGTGGCAAAATGTCCTCAAAACGGGGAATTTACCTTTTCGGCGTTCGATTTAGTGTAACGTCACGTCACTTTTGTTGTAAACAAACCGCGAAAGCTCGGACATTGGGTCAGCTACCCACGACCCGTGTAAGGACTTCGACATTTTGTTGTAGATAATTTACACTGTCGTGAAGCTTCTCTATACACAAAATTGATCTCTTTGTTGTGTAATATGTTTGATTATTTATCAAGCAAGTTGTTATTTCACTACCGCCAAAGTAGATGCGAAGAATGTAGCAAGAAGCGTAAACAAAATAAGAACCGATTTCAACGCTGTCAATGTGGCAGAACTTTAAAAATATTTCGAGGAATCGGAGGATTTTAGCGAGCAGATAGTTGAAAACTTCGATCGTGGAAATCGTCTCCGCAGTTGAAAAATTGGTTCTGCCAATGGATTCAAATTTCGAATAAGACGACACCACCTCTTCAAACCATTCTGTTAATCAGGAGATACAAATTCGCAAATCATCTTTCGTAAAGACTGTGTACAATGTGGACGCGTCGCTGCCGTTTGGATTGTAAGACATTTTTAGTCATTTGAGTACCACTCTACCGATTTGTCAGGGACTCGCCGCTTATATATCATTTTAAGATAAATTCCTATTCATCGATGGTTATGTGGAATCTTTGGTAACAACTCAATTCAAACAAGAGGGTGTTCAGGTATATGTGGCTTAAGTGCAGCCTTTGAAGAAAGTCAAACGGACGAGGTAAAGGAATACCAAGATCTCTCTTTTATTCTTGTTTATTCTTGTACACATAGCTGTCTTTCTTGTACACGAACGACGCACTTCGATGACATGACCCTTTCCACCTTTGCCTTCTCAGCTTTTGTCTAACTGCTCCAAGAAAATGGAAAAACTTGAACGAATCGCCGATTAGACAGGATTGCGATATTGGTAATCGTTTTCGCAAGCATCATAAGTGCCTCTCTTTGTCGCAACCATTCTTTTGGTATACTTGGGGAACTGAAATCGTACTCGTTCATCGTGTATGAGTCGGTTTTAATTTAAGGAATCAAGGCTTGCTCGCGTTTCAAAGCGATTCGAGAGTACTAATTTCCATCACGCATACCTTTTACTAATCGAGTTCGAGGGCCGTACTGTAAGATACGGACCTAGTTTTTTCCGCTGGGTTTATGGCACAAGCGCGAAGTGCACGGGAAAAACGAGGTTCTTTAACTTGCAGTACGGACCAAGAAAAACGAAGTTAGCACGATATTTACTATATCTCTTGATTCAAATAGAAGGGAAAAAGATTTTAGTTCAAGCGGAATGGCCTGTGATGATTAACGAGCGTCAAATCCTAAGCACGAGAATATTTTATTGGCTTCCAATAAAAACTGGACTTTGGGTCAAAAGTTCAAAATGTTCGTTTATTACCCATGCATAGTTTAGAATAATGCAAAATTACACGAAAGCAACAGTTTAAGTATACCAAGGTTTTCTGTAAGGAAGTGAGATAAAGCGTTCTATAGGTAACACTCTTGTCGAGAGTTTTTTTTTTTAATTCCTGAAATCTGCAAAGCACAACGCATTTCTGTGTAGAGAGTGCAAACTAACGGCTAACTTTGTTCAATGTCAGTGTCAACGTCAAACGAATGAATGAATTTTATCAATTCGATCGAAAACAGCACAAGCACCTTTTTAACGATTTGTATCCGATTTTTGGTGATTTGTGGCGTAGAAGTTGCAGGGTGGATTACTCGGTGCAGACTGAACAAAAAGATTAAAGACGGGTTGACATTGAGTCGATGTTTGTTGACGCGATGAAAGAAAGGCGTGGACTCGCTTGAGAGCTGAACCTACTTTTTAGAGCTTTAGGAGCAATAAAAACGAGACCATTTAGACGAAGATAACTCCAATTTGCAATTTGAAAGTTTAAAATACTGTCATTTTGCTTGTCGACACCTTTAAAGAACTTGCCTAGGAGCTTATCGAGAGCAGCAGCAGGTATGCTTATTACATTAGAATTTCCATCAAACTGCTGTTCGTAAAACCCTACAAACGTTTTGCACTCGTATTTTGACTTTTCAAAGTATTCGACGACCTTTCGGCTGCAATGGAATAATCTGGTTAACGACCCGAATTATGTTCGTCGTAGATAGTCGTATTTCTCTATTTGCCGCTTGTCCTACCGTGAAAAACTCGAAGAATCCGACTCGAAAGATTGGGATATCTGCTTCTAAGTTTTGCTCTTTTTCCTCGTTGGCGAACTTTTCCTTAAGTCGGTTCAAATTTTTCTTGAAGCGATATTTTGGCGATCAAAACAAACTTTTGAAATTAGCGGGCCATGCAATGAAATACGGCGCTAAATGGACTAATCATAGCGCACGTTCTACCCGAGAGATGTAACGAGGGGTTTTATTTGATAATCTACGAGCTTAATGCCCTGAAAATACCTGATCAGATACATCACTGTACGCACGCACAACTAGTTTGATTATTCCATGCCAAAGCGCTTTCTGCTACTGACTGAGAAGCAACGTCGTACTAGTGCACGTGTCAACCGGACTGAGGATGAATCACCACGCCCTCACCCAACTAACCGCCCTCGTTGGACTGTCCGCAGCGACTAATTCTATACATTTTCAGAACACATGACATTTCATAAATACCAGCTGTATGTTTTTCCTGATGTTCATTTGTTAAGTAAGGAATTTCAGGTATGTTATGTTCAAATGAGAAGGACGACGAGCGAATATATACGTACTTTTCATATAATAAAAGTTGTCACCGGTCGATCGATTGAGGAAAAGAAGAAGAATAAAATGAATTGATTGAAGCTGTAAAGAAATATAGTTCTTGTATATGTGTGATTGTACATAGTGCGGAGCATAGATTTCACAAACGTACGGTATAAAAGTCTGGTAGGGGTTATATAAAACCGCACGATCAGAACATATTTACCTGTCATGTAATGAAAAAGGAAGATCACGAATAACGAGTGCTGAAAGAGTCCGATAAATAGAGGAAACAAGAAAAAAAAGTGTTTCTGGAACAAAATCTAGTGTTTCCGTCTACTCTAGATCTGAATTCGTTAAGAGAAATAAGACAAAAATCTGTTTCCGAAAAGTAACCCAGTATTTCCGTCGACGTTCTGTCTGATTACGTCTACGGAAACAAGAGAAAAACGTGTTTCCGGAACGTGACCTTGTATTTCCGTGAACGTTTAGGTATGATGACGTCGACGGAAATACAAAAAATTCATGTTTCCGCCACGTTACTATGTATTTCCGCACATGTTAACATGACGTTACACTTGCGGATACATTTGTTTGTTTTCCTTCAACTGAAACCTGACGGAAACATGTAAAAATGTGGTACGGTTCCGCTGTGACCGCAGCAACGGAAACACGAGTAAACATCACCAAACCGACAGCGGAAACGCGTGTTGAGCATCGTGTTTCCGCAAGGTTTTCACATATTTCTTCCACGTTTCCGTTTACGGATTCTTGATATTTCTTCATGTGTATATTATTCGCATCTACTTTAGCGGTAGCGAAATATCAACTTGCTTGATAAATAATAAAACATATAATACGAAAGAAATCAATTTCGAGCAAAGAAAAACTTCACCACAGCTAAGAGTTGTCATAGGCATATAAGGTTGCTTTGCTGTGGGTGAGATAGTTTTTTTCCTTAGCCCTAGAGGGATCAAAGATTGAGCAATTCTATCTGGTGGTGTGTTGCATGTGGAGGTAGTGTCTAACTGCACCATGATTGATTTGTTTAGGTCCTTGGTCACACCCAGTTCCAAGGGGCTGGACAATTAACGCCCTAAGGCCTCGCCTATTGGATGTTGTAAAGTGCTGTAGACAGTTTGGGAATATATTTCTGGTTTGATATAAACCTTAAAGAGATCAGTTTCATACTCCTCCCCTGAACTTTTTTCGGGTTCTTCTTACCAGCTATGGAGGAACGGAAAGCTGCCAAAGCTTTGTCTTTTTCCTGCCACTTTAGCCTAACAGGCACAATCCGCTTCTTCTGCTGTTTCTTCGGCAGGAGGCTCGCTGTCTTACCATCCATTGAGCTCGCACCAATTGCGACCATATCATCACCCAATCCGAAGTAATACATCAATCCCAAAACATTCTGAAAAAGTTTACCTTTATTATCAATTCACAGTTTTATAATTAACCAGAAATCCGATTTCAATCGTTACACGAAGGCGCGCCATAAAAGGAGAGGTGCCTTAGGTCCCTCTGAATCATTTGTCAATCATCCGTCGTGGCATACAGAACTCCAAAACAGCCTGAGCTGCAGCCAATGCAAGGCACTGACCAGAGGCGCATTTCTCGGTAAAAATTTCTACGTTTTCATGACGATGGAAGAATTTTTTGAGGTTTGTACTACCTTCCTCCGATCGAAACCTTCTTCACTTGTGGCGGTAAATTTGAAATTCGAAATGATTCAATTCGCCGTCGCCTAAAATTGCCATGGCGTAATTTCATGTCTGTTCTTAAATACTGGATGTAGATGACCGTTAGAATAAAAAGAAAAGATGAAGAAATGTTCAAGGCATTTCTTTAATAATGCGAAGAGGAAGTGCTGTTAACCCAACGGAAGAAAAATAAAAGCAGAGCGACCATTGCAGGCGAAGTTCTGGAGCGCGCGAGTGAACCGCCGCCAACCACCGATTCACTTGGACATGTCCAGGCATCGATGTCGCCAAATGAATCATCTGCACGGGCTTCCTCCACAAATGGTGCGATTTATTTTTCTTTTTTTTTAATCTAAGTATAATATGATTCCAAAAGTACTGAATGACCTTTAACCTTTGGAACAATACATTAGAAAGGTAACTTAGGACTACAGTTCGATACCAACAATCACTGTGATAATGTATCACCAAGATTGAAACACTCGCGTAACGCAATAATTTTCCAGAAATAACTAATTGCAGATTTTTTTCAAACTAGGAAATACTAGTTAGAATAAACTTGCAAACCACAGATTTTTTTCGTATGATGCAACAGTTCATGTCTAACACTGCTTCCTTTTGATGCCTTCATTTTCCGAAATGCAGCCTTGCGTGACACCTACCAAACGTTTTGTCCTGCCTAAGAATGTTTTGTCCTGCCTAAGAATGTTTTGTCCTGCCTAAGAATGTTTTGTCCCGCCTAAGAATGTTTTGTCCCGCCTAAGAATGTTTTGTCCCGCCTAAGAATGTTTTGTCCTGCCTAAGAATGTTTTGTCCTGCCTAAGAATGTTTTGTCCTGCCTAAGAATATTTTGAGAGGAGTTATTTCTTTAGAACTACAAGTTATATTTATTGCGATATTTTATGCTACACCATGGGCGTACGTGTCAATTAAACATGAAAAATGTACGTAAAAATTGTCCAAAATAAAATGTAGGCGGGAAGACTAGTTGTACGATCATATCAGACTTCATGACCGTTCAGTTGCGCTTTCGCTCTAACAGTTATTTCACCTTGTCTCCACAATAGCTGATGCAAGAGGGGACGAGTTCGAAATGTGTATTTACTGTTGGCAAACGCCATGTGTAACGACCGACAGTCGCGAATACCTTGGCTATCGCGAAGCACATATTCAAAATCACGTGCGACGTAGAAAAGATTAGAAGACGTACTGGAGAGCATTGAACAAATGTGGGCTCTGGAAAGACCCTGTTTACCAGGCTAGAAAAGTCGAACTGGGGGACCACGTTAAATAATGTAGTGCGGGAAAGGATGCTCAATTGTGTTATAAAAGATGTGAGGTCAAGGTTTCCTAACCCTCCTGGTATTGCCTATATGGGGCATAAAAGGGAATAATAAAATTCTCATACAAATGCTCACCTCAAAGAGAGCCCAAGTACCCAATTTTTTTTTTTAATGGTCCATTTTACAATGTCCACACAGCAAATTATAGTGACTTTCTTATAGGTTAGGAAAAGATATACAGTGCAAAGAAAAGTAACAGGAGGAAACAGAGAATGAGTCTGCTTGGAAACACCTTGTGTCAAACCTAATATTCATGTTTTCATTGCTTGGTACCAGCAGTTGTTAGAATTGGTCCTCCCCAATGACCTCACATATTAATACTGAACATTTGGGCTGCTAGTTGTAATTATCACAGAAACTGTGGTGCAATGGAAAACAGAAGAGACATCATTTGTTTATATTAAAAAAGGTAGACCAGATAGTTTCTCCGAAATTAAATGTCTTTGAAGTAAGCACCCTGGATGCCTGGTATGTTGGTACATCTGTAGAGACAATGTTTCTCGATTCACATTTTCATTCTGTAAGACAAATGAGTCAATGAGCAAGAGAAGGCAGTGAATCCAAAAAGTGCCAAAGTAATTGAGCAGAATTAACAACACAAGTTTCTTACCCAATCAAGAATGGCTAACTGAATGCACATGTTGTATGTGTCATCCCCATAATGAATCCGCTTTGCAGCATAAATGAGCATCACTGAATGGAGAGACTCAATCCATATGTTTCCCTGCACTGAAGAAGGCATCAAATTATGGGTGATTTTCTATAACTGGAAAATGAATTTGTTCAACTTATTTATGGCCCTTACCTCAACATCATTAATTTGGAAGAAGAGATAAACTTCTTCATGCAAAGAAACATAAACATACAGCATGCGTCAATTAATTACCCGCATGTAGTCCGATGCATGCCCATAAATTGAAGTGCCCATAATGGCTTCCCTGCGTGCAGCTACTACTTCAGGTTTAGTTGAAAGTTTTTTGCTCATCACATAGCCATTCTGCTTGCACCGTGACTCTGCATGGCATCTGACATGATTTCCCTGAGTAATAAATACACCAAGTTATAGAAAAATAGATTAATAAATCAGTAGTAATAATTATAGTAAGTTTAATGTCTCTTGTTCACCATTATTAAAGAAATATGTGCAATCTTTGAGGTAATGATCATGTCATATCTTACTAGAATGACACAACAAAAGGTACTTACAGAAATGAAAACAAAATACTATGTTCTCAATAAAAAGTCACTCAAATTACCTGGTAATGGTCAACTACATTCAACAGTGTACCCTGAAATTCTTCTTCATCGGGTGGACTGTTCTTCATGCAGAAGTATACAAGAGTCCGTGTACTTTTCACTGTAAAATATTCAGAATTATTATATTCCATTATAGTCATCTTATATCAAGAAGGAATTTGACATCTGCAGGTAATTGTGGAGAGAATATAGCTTTTGATGACTCTCATAAGAGAGATATCTTACCTTTGTCTAACAATTCAAAAAACCACTTTGAGCCCTCATCCCTCTGGGCCCCTGAGGCAACTTCCTTCATTGCTTTAGTCACAGACTTTGCACCTGAAAATAAAAAAATATATATTAATACCAATAAAATGCTAACTTTCAAGAATAGTCATAATCATCAAGACACAATGAGCCAAGAAATACAAGTGTGTACTGAGTACCATGCCAAGAGTCAAAGGAATTAAGCATTCCTTTTGACAAGATCCATATTTTTAGCTGTAATACAAAGTCATATGCCACCTCTGCAACATGGAACCCTGAAAAAAGAATTACTTTAACTGCATTATAAAAGATACTTCTGACCTCCATATTTGTATTACATATGCGATAGGATATTATTGAGGATGCAAATTTATCATACCTTGTGTCTCAGAGAGATAAGTCAGCAGCTCTTTTGTCATAGGGACCTCACGGCTTACTGCTGAAGTTTCATTGGCCCTACTCCAGTTGACAACTGCTAACACCTTGTGTTGAACATACCAGAGGTTCAACATATCATACAAAGAGATCAAGTAGAAACCATCTTACCAGAAAGAAAGGGCTGACACTGTTGTGTGTGCTTTTGATCGACTGGAATCATGCCTTGCATCTGTTATAACTCACTGCAGGAAGAAATGGTAGAAATCAAAACATAAAAATGGTCACATTTCTCTACTCGCAGATATTTTCAAGGTTTACAATCTGATATAAGATTTTATATTTTTGTATGTGCCAGTCTACATAATATATTCCGAGTATGGCAGGTGTTATAAGAATGTGGCCAAAGACAAAATGAAATTAAAATGACAACTTGTACCTCTCCATTCACAGCATATGCAGGGTTACTCTTCACTTGTTCTTGAGCAGCCAACATTGACTCATTGGAGACCCTCTTCATGACTGTCAAGTAACTGAGCTTTTTCAAGACTGTTGAAGTGATTAAAAATAGAAGTATTTTAGAATTGCATCTGGTAAGGCACAAACCAAAGAAGGAACAGTTCAGTCAGTTTGAACTATCTTGGTAGAACATTCATGATTTAGCAACCTGCAAACTGCTGTTGACTGCCTTCTCCTTACAAGGAGAAAGACTACATGATTTTCAGAGCATCTGCACATATGCATTGCTAACCTGTGTCGGAGGTCTTTTCTCCCTCTGATCTGATGTTGACTGCTTGACAGAAACTTGTGTATTCTGTCTTTGTCAAGCCACAGGACAATACTCCATGAATCAATCTATGAAAGAGAGACAGCGAAGTGACCAGTTACAAAAAACAAAAACTGTAAAATACCGAGATAACAAATTTCTGTAAATTTCGAGCAAAACTAAAAGAGTGCTCACCTCAAATTTACATAGTACTTTGGAGGAGATCCTCCCATGATAGGGGAAGAGAGCCACTTGAAAGAATCTCCACCAACATATGAAATTGTCACCGACACTAAACGACTCTGTCGATTGAAGACAAGTGACTCGCAATCGAAGGGTTTTCCACAATAACAACATGATGTCGTTAGCGTATTAGAGAAAAAAAAAACAGAGTTCGCAGAGATTCTTTACTGCAGAGATATATGGAGTCGTTCTCTGCTGAAGATGCAGTGATTTGCATTCTTTGTGACGTACGTTCTGCTTGTGGAGGAGAAATTGGAGAAAAAGGATCAGCAAAAGGCAAAGAAATACGCAAAGATGGAGTAGAAAAAGCTGAAAGAATTGAAAACCGTGCAGTTATGGATGGTGTAGAAAGAAGAGATGGGTTCGGACTTCCCGTTGATGAGAAGCTCAGTCACTCGATGTCAGTCGTTTCCTCTCAATTTTCTCCTTAAGAGCTAACAGAAGAGCTTCCATCAAATCTGCATTCTGTGTGCTTGTCGTCGCTTTTGTAAGATTCAACGAGCCCTTGGCCATCTTTATGCGGTCTTTGATGGCGAGAGGTCTGCTCTCCTGAGTCATAGTTAGTAGTCTCCTCTACTAACTATGCCTGAGTTCAAGGAACTTCTATGTTGAACGAGAACTGAGGACCTCGATCCGTTGGACGCTTTTTCTTGGGTACAGATGGATTATTTCCCTCAGCCTTAACGAATAAATTTCTCAATAAATATATCTTTCGAGCTGTGACAGCCAAGACTATTCTCCAAACTGAACTGGAGTTGTGAAATTCTGTCTCCAAATCGCACTTACTTGTGAAATCATCCCCACTTTAGAGGTTTTGTCACAGAATTGTCACAGATAACAATAGTCTGAGCATTGCGCATAGAATGTGTCATGAATCCGCTAGTTTCGATGGGAATAATCTGAAGGCTCGAAGAACCAGTTTGTATCAGGGGCTTGGGACATAAGCTGATGTTACACGGCTCGAATTTTGAAAAGACAACTGTGCGAGTGTCTCGTCGACCGCAGATAGCGCTTTGAGCGGCCGAACGATAAGTTAGTGCCAATTAATATCAAAATGAGCTCAATTATGTGAATGAGAGTCAACAAGACGCAATATATTCTAATTTATTGACACAAAAAAGTGTGTCTTCTATGCAGACCGTTTCACTCATGGTGGGAACTTTGGTCGCCATATTGGATGATTTTTGCATTTGAGCTGAAACAAAGGGGAGGAGCCAACCTATTTATAACGCGCCTTCGTGTTAAAATTCACCTTTCACAAAGCCTTTCCCTAACGCAAGCAATCATCAGGAAAAAATAATCAATTCGGACTTTTGTCCATAAAATGAATGTTCAAAATTAACA